>NW_006298623.1:324418-327299 GCF_000327345.1 Myotis davidii
CTCCCCCCACCCATACCCCCTAAATGGGAGTCTGTACTTGCTTCCAATAAATTTCCACCCTTTTCATCTACCACCTTTTGTCCATGGTTTCAGTCTTTGAATCCATCTGGACAAGGACCTGGGAAAGAAGTCACCCTTGCATCCTGCTCCAGAAAAACAACCGGGATCAAAACCACAATGTATCACGGAAGAGATTTTTTTGGATTTTTTGGTCATTAGTATTAATTTGAAGTTACTTAGATTATTTCTTCTAAGGTAAGATAGACCTCAATGCATGTATAACTGGAAGTACCCTAAAAATTATTTAGCCCACTGACTTTCATATTATGATACATGGAGAACAAGGACCTGGAAAAGAAATCACCCTTGCATCCTTCTCCGAAAAAACAACCGGGATCAAAACCACAATGTATCATATACTTGACTGAAGAGATTTTTTTGTTTTTGTTTTTTTGGTCATTACTATTAATTTGAAGTTACTTAGATTATCTCTTCTAACGTAAGATAGACCTCAATGCGCGTATAACTGGAAGTGCCCTAAAAATTATGTAGCCCACTGACTTTCATATTATGATACATGGAGAAATTCAGTAGGCTTAAGGATGAAGCTACTGCTAAAGCAATCAGGAGGGCTTTTCTTGGTCTTATTTACATTTGAATAATTTGAATTAAGATTAATTTGGAGGAAAAACAAAAGATTTTTCAGCTAAAATTTTTGTCTCATCCCCACTTGCTGGAAATTAGGAAATTAAGGGCCCATGGAGGATTGGCAACTCGTTGAAATTCTCACAGACACATAGTCGAAGAACTAGAACTAGACCTGAGCTCCTTTAGCTCACCTATGTCATAAAACACAGTGGGACCTACACTTGTAAGTCAAGGCCCCACTGTACTTTATGTCCCAGAATCTAATTCTCTAGCTTTAGGCCACTATCTTCTCTCCCAATTTTCCACTAAGTAAAAGAATATGGGTATGCCAGGCCCCTTTACATGACCCAATGATAGGCAATATTACTTGTGGAAAAATAGTCAATTCAGGATTTGGAATTGGTAGGGTTAGGGTACTAAAACTCAATAATGATGCTTAGAATTGGAGAATACCACCAGGAAGGTATTCAGCCTCTGTTATGTATTTGAGTTTTAATTAAATGAACACAGAACTAATTTAAATTGTGCAAATAAAATGGGCCTGGTTTTTTGTATAATTATTAATTATCAGAATTCTATTTCAGAACATCTTGTCAAGGTAACAGGTGCAAAGGTGACATCACTTGACTTTTCACAAGAGAAAAAATATAAAACTGCTTATAAAGTCCTGTTGCAGGTTAGTTTGTGCTAAACCTAAAAGGTCAATTGTACAAAACCCAAGCCTCCTGACCTTTGAATATAGAGTGAGGAAAACTGCATTGATATTTATATTGAAAATTTTACTTTATAATTGTCAGGTCAGCTGATTGTTGAAAAATGGATTTTCTATCCCTAGAGTAAGAGTATATTCTCTGATCATTGAAATATCTGTGAAATACAATAATACGGAGAAGGGAGCAGGGACTGGTAGGGTGGAGGTAGAAGAGGGGAGATAAATGGTGATGGAGAAATAATAAATTTAATTTAAAAAAAGAATTAGACAAAAATATTGGTTAAATGTAAACTTCTAGGGTGCATTTCTAAAACTCACATAATTTAAAACATATTCATATAACTATTCCACACAAAAATAATCAAATATGAGTAAAGGAATAAAGAAAAGAATAAAGGAAGGACCAAAGAAACATTAAAAGTTTAAAAACATTAAAAAGTTAAAAACTTCAAAGAATGGAAACATTGCAGATGGTTGTTTACATAAGGAACCAAAAACAATAAGCATTTCTAGAGGACTGTGCAGCATAGCTATGAATGACCAGTGTGCAGATGTGACTCCCAGGACACGCGCTCTGCACCCTGTGAGCCCCTCCCCAGCTCTTCAGCCTCCTGCTCTCCTGTCCCTCCATTTCCCTTCTGCTCTGCCACTGGATCGCGCCTGTTTATCCCCCCAAACCTTCTTCCCTTTGCCTTCATTCTGCCCACACCCTCCTCTCCCACTCTAGTGGTCACAATATTGATTTGAAGTAAGGATTTCAAATTATTTGAGTGGTATTCTGATATGGTGGTAAGACAAAGGCATATAGGACAGACCTACCTGGGTTTGTGCCTGGATGCTTATGTACAAAGGGGAGACCATGGCAGTTACCATGTCCAGAGCCAGTACCCACAAAAGGGAAATAAAAAATAGCACCTGTCCAATTCCAGAGTAGCTATGAAGAGCAAATGAAGCAATCTATACTAATAAAAAGGTAATATGCTATTTAGACTAGACATCGTCTGGATGTCCTTCCTGACAAAGCCAGCCTGGGCGAAGCTGCCCTCCCACAGGCCTGGGTGCCAGCGCCTGCAGCTGTGGCCTGGGAGAAGAGAAGCTGAAACAGGCCGCCTGCCCAATGTCCTGGGCGCCAGCACCTATGGCTGTGGCCCAAGCGAAGCTGTCCTCCCCTGGCCCCGGGCGCCTGTGGCTGGCCAGAGGGAGGGAAGCCCAGATGACTGTGGCCAGCCAGGGGAGGGAAGTCTGGGTCCCGGGTGGGAGGCTGAGGCAGAGTTGGTCAGGCCAGCAGGGGAGCAGTTAGGGGTGATCAGGCTGGCAGCAGAGCAGTTAGGGGCGATCAGGCAGGCAGGCAAAGGGGTTAGGGGTGACCAGGCAGGCAGGCAGGAGAGAGGTTAGGAGCTAGCAGTCCCGGATTGCGAGAGGCATGTCCAACTGCCGGTTTAGGCCCCTGTGGGATGGGGTCTAAACCCACAGTTGGACATCCCCCGAGGGGTCCCAGATTGGGGAAGGCAGAGGATGGGG
>NW_006298623.1:327707-328339 GCF_000327345.1 Myotis davidii
ACCCCAGGGGACCTTTGTTCAACCTGCTGGGCTGCCTCCCGTCATGTCAGTCCACATTCACTATCATCTATCTATTTGTCCATCCATCTATCTATGTCACTCTCTCTCAATCTTTCTCTTTCTCCCCTTCTCTCAATATCTCTCTATCTCTGTTCTCCCTCACTCCCTCAGCCTTTCTCAATCCTGAAATCTCTCTCCCCTTCCCTCCTCCATTTCTCTTTCTGCTTTTCTCTCTCCCCCATCCCCACTGCTCCATTCTATTTCCTATCTGCCGTGTGTTTGTGTGTGTGTGTGTGTGTGTGTGTGTGTGTGTCCCTACTTCAAACCTCCAGTGGCTTGGGAGGACACTTAGAATGACATCCAAACTCCTTATTGTAGACAGAAATAAATGTTTGTAAATATAATATTTAATACACATTTGAATTCAAATCCAATCACTGGACAATTTTATGATAGGGCCTATTACTATACCCAGCTTTCATACATAGAAACTGATGCAAAGTGAGATTAAGAAAATAATTTGCCCAGTGTCACAAAGCTAGTAAGGGAGTGTTTTATCTTGGAACCAGCTCCCCCGTCCTGTCCTCCCGGCCCCATCCCCACCCCCCCACCAGCCTGGAGGCTTTGCTGCC
>NW_006298623.1:328360-329620 GCF_000327345.1 Myotis davidii
AAGCTGTGTCTGCACACAGGCATACCCTGCTGTGCCCACCTCGCCTACGCCTACTTCTGAAATGGGTCTGATATCAGCTGCAGCAATCGGAATCAGAGGAGAAACATTTTACTTAATGTAGTTATTTTCTGTCTTTTCTTCTCCCCGCTCCTTGGCCAGGTTGTTTGCCACCGAACTTAGGGAAGTGCATGCATCCTAGAGCTCACAGGAAATGGGTCAAGGTTAGCTGCTCACAAACACACAGCTTTCACAGGGGGGTGAGCACATTTACATTTGTATAAGCATCAAATTGTGTAGCTGTGTCTGCAGGAGACCAAATCGCAGAAGTTTTACCAGATTGCATCATAAGTGGCAAAATGTGGGTGGAATTTTTCTGCCCACTGATGCTAAACAGAATACAAAAACCTTGTGCAGAATCAGTGAATTTTCTAGAATAGGGCCTGATTTCACTCCAGCATCTGTCACCTCACTGACTGTGGGGTTGATTCAGCTGATGTGCCATCTTCTTCCATCCTCAGCTCCAGGGGAGTGCCTCAAAGCTGTGAACTCATCCAAAGCTAATCTCCCCAAATGAAAAGAGAGCTGTGCCGGGGTCAAGTGTGTGTAAGCGATGGCCTCCTGCTCCTGAGCCATAGGCTTGCTTTCATATGTGAAAAGTTATGTATTCCAGTGAAAATGCGGGGGTTGGTGTATGAGAAGACGAGAGACACAGGGCAAAAGGGAAGCGTGTAAGAATGAGAGTGATAAAGGCAAATAAAAAGCTCAGTGGTTAGAAACACACATACAATAAGACTATTGTTTGTAAGTACTGGATTTCATTTGTAAATAATGGAACTTATCAATCTATCAAAAGAAGAAACCCTTTATTTTCTGATTAAAAACTTATCCGTTTAGACCCAGGTCAGACCAGACATGTTTCATATTACAATTTGCCTTCAGTGCCTTTCCTCCCAGGAGATTTACATTTGATTTTTAGAAATTTAGAGTAAAGCAAATGAAGGGCGGATGGGTAAGGATGCATCATAAACTCTCCTCCCTCAACTTATAAAGAAATAGATAGAAAAAGCAGAAAAATTAAAATAAAATTGGAACAGCCCAGCTGGTGTGGCTCAATGGTTGATCATAGAACCATAAACCAGGAGGTTCCAGGTTCCATTCCTGGTCAGGGCACATGCCGGGGTTTGGGGCTAGATCCCTAGTAAGGGACATGAAGGGACAGCCGATCAATGTTTCTCTCTCATTGATGCTCCATCTCTTTCC
>NW_006298623.1:329681-341508 GCF_000327345.1 Myotis davidii
AGGAACCACACAAAGAAAGGGCTACAAGTTGACATAATAAATTTTGACAAGGGGCAAGCAAAGACATAAACAGAAGATTAATTGAGATGTAGCTGAGTGTTACTGCTGTTCACCCCAACCCCCTTCCCACCCAATATGCTAATCATAGGAACATGAGAATATCAAAAGTACTGACAAGCAGAGGCAAGTAAATTGTAAACCTACAGATGTCCCCACAGGGATAGAACACACTTGAAACCAGGTTCAATGAAATTTGCCATTTAATACAATTTTAAAAAAAGATAAGAGAACCTAGATCCTCCAACAAAGGAGGCTGAGCTCCCCAGCCCTTCATCTATCCTCTCCAGGACTTTGAGCTAGCAGGATACAGAAGACTGCAATAGTCAACCCACAAGTATAGCTCTAAAGAGAAAACTGACAGATCTCAGTGCAGGTATAAAGCACTTCAAGAAAAATGGATTCTCACTATATTAGAAAAGACAGGATATGAGCAAAGCTACCCACAATGAGTATGAGCAAGTAAGATACAAAGAAAGGATATCAACTAGCTATGCAAACAAACAAACCAGAATCCACAAATTCATAGCATGTAAAGAATCATTATAATAAAAGGCTACGTGACTGTTAAAATGGAACGACCAGAATGACTGGTCACTATGATGTGCTCTGATCACCAGGGGGCAGAAGCCCAATGCAGGAGCTGTCCCCTGGTGATCAGTGCGCTCCCACAGGGGGAGCACCGCTCAGCCAGAAGCCAGGCTCACGGCTGGCGAGCACAGTGGCAGCGACAGGAGCCTCTCCTGCCTTCGAGGCAGTGCTAAGGAGCAGTGAGCAGGCAGGCAATAAGGACCGATGGGTCCTGGACTGTGAGGGGGATGTCCACCTGCTGGCTTAGGCCTGATCCCTGGGGGTCCCAGACTGTGAGAGGGCGCAGGCCAGGCTGAGGGACTCCCCGCCCCCTAGTGCATGAATATTGTACACTGTGCCTCTCCTTATTAAATAAAAGACAAATGTGGTAGAAAACAGATCAAGACCATAAGAAAATTCCCATAAGTCTTTTGGCTACAAAAAGTAATAATAACACCATTTTTTAAAAATATGGTTTTACTAGTATTGATTTTAGAGAGAGAGAAAGGGAGAGGTATAGAGAGATAGAAAGGCAACATCCATGAGAGAGAACCATCAATTGGCTGCCTCTTTCATGTCGCCTACTAGGAATTGAGTCCAAAACCTGGCATGTGCCCTGACCTGGAATCTAACCTGGGACCCCTTAGTTCATGGTTTGACATTCAACCATTGAGCAATACCAGTTTGGCAAAAACAATATTTTTAAAAAGAGCAAAACTAGTATCAAAGATCAAACATGGTGGATAGCAAAAAAGGAAAAAATCAAATGTTGATCTGTTTCTGGATTAAATTTTGTACCAGGAAAAAAAGAACCTATAAAGAACATCATGACAATTTTTAAAAATTAGATATGCACTATGTATTAGCTACTCTCTTACATAAATGTTAAATTTATGAATTTTTATTACTTTACTATGGCTGTGTAAGAGAATGTCTTTGTTCATGGGAAATGCACCCCCAAATTTTTTGTAAAAGGATCATGATGTTTATAACTTCCTCTTTAATGGTTTAGGGGGAAAAAAGAGGT
Source organism: Myotis davidii (assembly GCF_000327345.1). Lineage (NCBI taxonomy): Eukaryota > Metazoa > Chordata > Mammalia > Chiroptera > Vespertilionidae > Myotis > Myotis davidii. The sequence goes on from NW_006298623.1 coordinate 331,336, forward strand.
GTGTGTGTGTGTGTGTGTGTGTGTGTGTACACCTATGTGCAATGGAGGCAAAAGACAAACAGGTGGTGACTGGATAAAGTATATACCGAAGTTCCTTGTACGATTTTTGCATTCTTGCAAGTTTTCTGTAAGTTTGAAATTATACCAATGTAAAAAATTACTAAAGCAAGTCAAAGCAATTCCTTTAGAGAGCTAATTTATTAAGGTGACCAATAAGGAATAGCCTATAGCCCACTGAAAACTGTAACTCTGACATAGAAGCTACCCTTGAGAGAATCACAGTAAATTCAAAGAAAGTTTAAAAAAATGGATTAAATAGTTGAAGAAAACATAGTAAATGCATTGTACAAAGAGGATCCAACATAAACAAAATAGGTTTCTCAGCAGGAGAAAACCAAATGGAACAGAAAGCAATTTAAATATACAATAGCAGAAAATTTCTCTGAAAATAAAGAGGAACTTATTTTGCAGACAGAAAGAGGACCCTCTATTTTAAGAAAGGCTGGATTATTAAAACTGAAACAATCCTCGTTCAGTTACTGAGTTTCAAAGATATGAATTTTTTTTTCAAATATCCAGTGAGAAAAGGAGAGATAGTGAAGTAAAGAATCAAGGTGACCTCAAACTACTTCAGAGGGGAATTCAGGCCCAGAATATGACGAGTCAGTATGTACAAGGTTTAAGATAAAGGGATCCAGGGAAATTACCCTCAGCCAATTTGCCATTCAAATATAAAGGTAGCAGGCATTCGGAAGCATGAAAAAACTCAAGAAATTGAACTACCATGAGCCCTACTTAGGGGAAAAGCTACTTGACAATCACATTCAAGCAAACAAAATTTAAAAGGAAAATTGTGCTAAAGGATGAACTAGCACATATTCAGAGATAGAAGATTAGAGAAATGTCCAAGTGCAAGGGGAAAAATTGTGATCCACTAATTTCATACTTTAAGCAGGCTGAAGGTTCAATTACAGGTCAGGGCACATACCTAAATTGCAGGTTCAATCCTGGTCTGGGCATGTACAGGAGGCAGCCAATCATGTTTTTCGCTTTCTCTCTCTCTCTCTCTCTCTTTCTCTCTACTCTCTCTCGCTCTCCCCCCCTCCCTCCCTCCCTCCCTCCCTCTCTCTCTTCCTGCCACTTTCTCCAAAATCAATAAACATTTCCTCAGATGAGGATAAAAAAAGGGCACAAAATTGGGAAGTCATAGCAATCTCTCTTCCTGCCTCTTTCTCCAAAATCAATAAACATTTCCTGAGATGAGGATTAAAAAAAAGGGCACAAAATTGGGAAGTCATAGCAAAAATGCTGGTACTGATCATTTAATCCATAAGAATTTTCATTAAGAAGAAATAAAAGGATACCTTGAAAAAATGAAAAGTTATAATATCACTATAACAGAGATGTATTCAGTGCTATCTATAATTACATGTGGTTAAAAATCAGAAATAAATGAGTTCTTATACCTTATTACTGTCTAAAATAAATCATAGAAAAAATGGTCTCAATTGCTTACTGTTTATTTTTACCTTTTTCCTTAATTTTTAATTTTACTGGTTGGACCATAAAAATTGAAAATATTCCAAAATGTTAAGTCAAACTACATGAAATTGCCTCTTGTGATTAAACATTTTTGTGATTTAAAAAACTTATTTGAAATGTACAATATCCTTTAGTTTCCGTTCAATTATTTTTATTATATTGGGTAAGTAAATGTATAACTTTAAAAACAATTATGTAGAATATAAGTTTATTTTTAAAAAATTATTACTATATTTCCTATAACCCATCCTCCTAACTATAAGTTCTTATATGTATGTTTATGATATAAGCAGAGAAGTTTAAAATGAAGCTCATTAAATATTAATAATAGTTTTTTTCAGAATAGTAAAATTTTGTGGGGATTTAGACTTTCTTTTGTATTTCTTTGTATTGCTTGAATTTTTCAAAACCAAGATATAGCCTTTTTTAGGAAAACAAAAAAGTCATTATTCTAAGGTAAATATCACTAAAACAACCAAGGGGGGAGCCATGGGGGAACCCACAGGCCCTGAGAAGTTTCTGGCCTGCCTCTTAGATTTGCAGCGGCTTCCATCAAACCGAGTGAACAACTTTCTGACGAATATTAAGATTTCCTCCCCTGATGTTTTGTTACTGAACCAGACCTTTGTAAATTCAAGAATGTGGTTATGATTTACTATTCTCCATCCACAGAGGTTTAGGAAGTAGAATGCACAGACATAATTTCTCTTCAAACTGGTCAGCCAACTACTAGCATCGGTCTCAACTGGGTACTTGTTAGACGTGCAGAATCTCAGGCCCATCCCCGGATAATACAGAGACACAACCTGCATTTTAACAAGATCCCCAGAGGCTCTCTGTATAAGGTGAAGCTTAAGAAATACTGCTTTAAAACATCTAATAGCTTAATTCTCCAACAGGGATGTTGGACAGCAGCTTTCATACAGCTTACAGAGATTAGCCACTCAGTGGGTTTGCAGAAAGAAGAACAAATTTATTTTTTCTGTCCACATGAAGGTTCTTATGCAAGACAATGGAACTAGGTATCATGTGACCTAAGGGGGGACCATCTCTTGTGTGGCGGGCATCCACACACAACATTTTCAGAGTGACCTCAAGTGATATTCAAGAAAATAGACACAGAACTTGGATGGTTAAAAGAGGTAAATTTTGTTTGTTAGCTTGTTTTCTTGGAGCAGGATATGAAGAATCAGGCAGAGGGCAGAGTTAACATTGTCTACAGTGAAAAAAAAAACATCAACAACACAGCATTACCTGCAAGATTTCTCAGCCCATTCAATTCCTTTTCCAGACTGTCGAAGGCTTGTTGGTCAGCAGTGTTGTCTGAAAAAGGCTCATTGTGGTCAGTAATATCAATGTGCTCAATTTCTGAAATTTCAGAAGCAGCTCTAGAAAAAGATTGAGCTGGGGCACTTCTTGGTGGAGGATGGAAGGAGAAATTATAGTTGGAACTTATTTTAACAGAGGTGGAAAGTGGTAAATTTGCTGTTGAAGGTCTCTGTGATGTCTTGCCTAAAATGAAAAAAAATTAAATCAACTACTTTTTAATTTCTGAATGAGTGCTTAAAGACACAAAATACCAGTCCTCTAATCTTAGAGCATTTCCATTCATGCAAGAGAGTGTATGAAAAATTAAATTTTAGGTTATCATCCATACTTTGCTAATCCCAAATTACTTTTCCCATGTTATAAAAAATACTTCTCGGTAAATTTTTCATAATTTTTCTATATTCAGAAAAAGATTAAATAATTTTAATATTAACTAAAGCAAAAAATCTGCAAACTAAGTCAATTTCTGTCCAATACAGCACTCAATCTTATGTCATCTATCTCCTAGGCAACAGCTGTGCATTTTTCTTAAATTCTAGGATAATACCACACTATGCCTTGTCAAAGGAAACAACCCAAGGATAATCATGGTGCCACTTCCTAGTGAACCATACCTGATGGCATGTAACTTATTTTTATATTAGAACAAACATGGAGCCCGGCCCTAGTGGCTCATTGGTTGAGTGTCAACCTATGAACCAGGAGCTCATGGTTCAATTCCTGGTCACGGCACATGCTTGGGTTGCGGGCTCGATCCCCAGTGGGTTACATGCAGGAGGCAGCCGATCAATGATTCTCTCTCATCATTGATGTTTCTATTTCTCTCTCCCTCTTCCTCTCTTAAAACAATAAAGATACATTTTTAAAAAATAAAGATGAAGACAAAATAGATTAGTATAAATTATTTTTAAAATTAAAAGTATAGGCATTAAAGAAAGTGAGAACACATCTCTAATTTCCTAAACATGAGTTCACTCTCTGCTGCCTTATGGGGCACTCAGTGGAAAAGTCCCGGAAGCACAGATCTAAGTCAGGTTATCACTGTGTTCTACCACGGCAGTCAGGGCTTGATTTATTTCAAAGGTTGGTTTCGTTGGTTTCTTCAACAAGTGTGTCTCTTTCATAGTATGAAGAAAATAATCCCTTCAAATTTTATACTAATACAACATAATTAATTTATAATTTGGCACTGTTCCAAGATTCTTTAATAAAGGGAATTTTCAAGGTGCAAATTTAGAAATGCATAGTACTGGTAAAGTTTTAACCGTACTGAATCACTGTTCTGATTTAGATAAATATATTTATATTAAGTATAAATGATTTATATTAGAAGATAAGCTTGCATTCCCTTAACACAAATTGGCATTGTGTAAAATATTAAAATCTTTAGAGAAGTGCTATTGTCATTATCATAAAAATTATGATTTGCCTGAACATATGCCATATAGCATTATGCCCAATCTATTGACTCAAAGGAAAATGTAAAATTCAGAAGAGAAGCTACAGACAGTTGGCATGTATTAAATATTTAATGACTATTGAGTTATTTTTTTAAATTTACAGATCTACTCTGAATGTAGCTAGTACCCTAAGAAGAATCTTAATGCAGTGGGTAATTATTTAAGCAATTAAAACTGACTAGGGTAAGTCCCAAAGGGCATCAATTTTAATAAACACTTCAGAAATCAATTTTGAAAACACTTTTTGTTGGAATAAAATTATGAATAAATTAAAACAAGATCCTAACCTTTTGTGTCTATTTGTGTTTGGGGACTATTATGGAAAAAAATATCTGACAAAAATTTGCCTATGTTTTAAGAAAAATAAATGTAGATATCCCTAAGAATTATTTTAATGGCAAGAATTTAAAAATGATTTACCCTTTTACCTATAATATGTAATGAACCAATATTTTATCCATAGCCACCTATAAAAGCAAATTTGCCATTCATTCCTGCATAATGAAGCAGTGATAGGAACAAAAATAGAAGCACAGGTCAGTGCATGTAACAACAAATCACCTACATAAGTCAAAAGTTTTAGGTCTATTGGTGCTCTTGTTCCAGCATCAAGAAGGGTTAAGCAATCTGGAGAAGGGGGCCATGTATAACTTAAAGAGTCCAGAGACGAAATATAATTTTGAAAGGCATTTGGGGGTCAGAGGAGCTTAGCTAAAAGGAATTATCTCAGGACCCCATGCTTTTATTAACACAAATTGTCCTGAGCGAGGCAGAGATATACACATCAGAGTGTCAGGGTTTCCTATACAGAAGCATTGTCAGATTGGGGGAAATTAGCCTACAGCTGTTCAGGTGTTTGGCAAGTAGGAGGCAATAACATGTAGATTAAGATGCCCTGAGCTGTCTGGCAGCAAGCAATCCATCCCTTTTCAGGTTTGGGGAAAAGCCATCAGCCATTCCCAACAGGTGACAACATATGTGACTCAGCCCTTATTGAGTCCCCCAGTTCCATCAACCTTTTCACGGAAACTCTTGCAATTATGACATGCTGGAATTGGCTTCCAGCATAGGTCTATGGAGAAAACCACACCCATCTATCTGTATTGTGCTAGGTTTCAGTCAAATAAAATTTAAAGGGGTTTAGCATGCTTATGAAAATAAAACAAACAAAAGAATTATTAGCAAGAACTGGACTTCTGCCAACACAGATAGATATGAGGTGAAAACATTTTGACATAACGTAGGTGTCCTTTAGAAAATTCAGGAGAGTACAAATACTTTCCGAACTCTTATAACAACATCTGGTTGCCACAATACTTGAGGGCAATTGAAGCCAATTGAGAAAAAAATAAAAGTATACCAGAAATGAATCAGACTTATGCTTAGCACACAGCAAGGAGACAGACCATCTTTCTTAATGAAAATACATTCAAAATGCAATTTAGAGTAACCAACATGCAGAGACAGAAGATGCTCTAATTTGGTCCTTGACTTTAGTCATTTATTTTATTCATGTAGGTGGGTATGTCATTCTCTTTCATGTTTATTGTATAAGCTTATTAATGTTATTGGTAGGGTTAAGATTTGAGACACAGTTAAGGCTGGCATTAATGAAAAATGCCACTATTGCAGGGATCATTCCATACTTTTTTACCATCCAGTTGGTAGATTATAAATATAAGAAATTACTTTAGGAGTAATTTGTGCCATCACTGGCAATGTAATCTTGGGAAATTATAGATTAACACTGATCACAGTTAGACTCTAAATATAACACATGAAATCGCCGTTGGTATTAGCTGAAGAATATATGCTCTATGATTACTAATGTGACAATGCCAAATATTGGAAAGATAAAATTGAAGGATGCCTTTGGGTTATATTAATGGGCACAAGAATGCCGATAGGAATATGAAAATATGAATCACTCACTGAATAACAACAATAGTCATGGTTGCTATTCTAATTACAAATTAGAATTGATGAAGCATCATCAGGGCAACATGGTTTTTGCACAGTGTTTCAGTAACAATTTCTATTCTGGTCATAAGACCCAATATTTCATTCTTGAACAAAGGTTGCAAAACATTATTGTCTATTGATATTCTTGCTCAACTGTGTAAACTACCGAGAATTTGTACATAAAACATAGAAATGTGTTTTCCAGCAGTTCTTGAAACACATATGGATATTTTATTCAGCAGCACGGTTTAGTAGAAAAAATGCTAAACTGGGAAGCAAGAACCTGTCTCGTCTCCCAGAATTAGAAATCAGCTTCTGACCTGAGACATGAAAATTCATATCTTGCCAGTAAAATTAAAGAGTTGGACAGAATAATGTCTTAAATCCCTTCCAACTCTGAGAACTTGTAAATTCACACCCTATCCAATTCAATTACAAAATCATGTGTCAAATCCTAAAACTACTAGGCACTGTGTCAGGATCCAGGTTATTCCTAAGTGAATCAGACATTGCCCTACCCTCAAGCTGCACTCCAGACTAACACACAGTCCCACGCTCCAGCCACCCTCAGTCAGAGGCACTGCCTAAGTGCTTACAATGACCCAGGGTCTGTTCCATCACTGAAGATGCACCAATGAACGGGACAGGCTAGGTTCTTGTTTTTTTTCCCCCAACTGTGGGTAGGATCAGCAGAAAATATACAAGTAAACGAAAATAATTTCATTTAGTGATAGGTTCTATGAGGAAGACAAAGGAAGGTAAATGTGATTAAGGGACTCAAGAGACCAGCATTAAATAGATGGGATGGTCTGAGAAGGCCTCTCTCTAAGGAGGCAGCCTCTGGGCTGAGACTGAATAATGGAAAAGAATCAATCATATGAATGAGGATATGAAGATGGAGATGAAGGCTTTAGAGCATCCTGGGTCAGAGGGAAGAGCACCGTTTAAAGCTAAGACATAAGGTAAAAGTGTGGCTTGTCTAAGAAAAGAAAGGAAGCCAGTGGGGCTGTGATGGGGGAGAAGCTGCAGTTAGAAAAGACGGGCAGGGCCAATACAGGTGCTGCTGTGTAAGGCACAGTAAGGAATATGATTTTTCTCAATCTTCTCTAAGAGGATATGGGAAGCTTTTCAGCAGAAAGGTTGACATGATACAATCTATGACTTAAATTTATGGGAAATACGATCCACTCCCTATAAATTGTAAATAATTTTATGACAACAAATATGAATAATTCATTCACTGACTATCAGTAGTAGAATTTGATGGGAATTAATCATAGCTTTATGAAGAGGCAAAAGTGAATTTTGGGGAGACAAGTAAGAGGTGATGAACTGGCTTGGGTTCATCTTGAGCAGATAGAAGTGGTTAGATTTGAGCTGAAAACAGCAGAATCTACAGATTAATAGGATGTGATGAGTAGGAGAGTCAAGAAGATTCTCTGGGCTCAGACTTAGCAATGTTTGGATGGTGGTGCCATTTACAGAGACAGAAAGATGGGTTGGGGGAGGACTAGGAGTAGGTTTTAGGAGGAGGTGGGTAGAATCAATGGACTTGCTGGTAAACATACATATCTTTCATAACTATCGTGTTTTACATTCACAAATCTAAAAAATCTTGCAGAAATAGGAATTCCTTTATATACTGGCATCAGTTCAGAATGTAAGACTTCCACAAGTTATGGCATAGCCAGGAAAATTTTGTTTTACATAAGGCCACTGATAAAGCCATTTTTGTCTCCATAAAGCCATTTCTCTACGCTCCTAACTGGTGAATCTTATGATTTCTTCAAGCTTTGGCTGAAATGTCATTTAGTTTCCAATACCTTGCATATCTACACTTTTCAGTGGCAAAACAATTATTTTACCATCGCCATGCCTAAAAGACTGCACAGGTACCTACCTCTATTATAACTATTATTAATTACACTTCAATCCCCAAAACTATGTCTCTCATAGTCTTTTTATAAAACTTAGAGATGATATAATTGATGCTTACATATCTATATAGCAGTTTTCTCAATATATGATTTTGGACAACTATATTAGTATAACTTGGAGTTGTCGATAAAATAAATGCAAATTCCCGGAGCTTATTTCAGCCCAAATAAATCAGAATCACTAGGAGTGAGGTGAGGTGAGTCGTATTACAATAGGTCTCCCCCATGACTCTGCTCCCACTGACATCCGAGAACCTCTGTGCCAGACTCAGCTCTGGGGCCACGGGAAGGAGGGCCATTTCATATCACCTGTGTCTGGTAGTGCCTGGCCTGAAGTCGGTACTCTCACAGATGTTTTAATAGTAAATTATTGATTTCAACTGACCATTCCAAATGGATATTTAAAGGCATTTGGATAATTATGTATGAAGATTTGTCTTAGCAACAAGTTTCTCAGAGCATGCTGCATGTGAATTTGTATTCATCAATATACCGTGACTTAAAACATTCACTCAGAAGGAAGCAACCAGAATTTTTGAAGATGATCTAGATTCTGATATGAGTATGGGTACCTAACAATAGAGTCAAAAAACATTTGTCATAAATGGATGATTTTTGCACTCAAAATATCTCATGTCTGACAGTTTCATAACATAAATGCATATGGAAAATATCTCATCTAGCCAAGGAGCTTTAATCATAGGATTAGGGCAAGGGAGACATATAAGTCTTACATATCTGTACAAATTATATGTAATTAAATTTCTGGTTTTAAGATGGCTTTCAGACAAAGGCAAAAAGCCCCCTTTTTCAAGTGTCCCTCCTAAATTGTTCAGGGAACCTTACTGATGCATCCTTTATCCCCTAGTGCAGCCCAGTGCTAACATAGTCAACACATCTGTGTTGAATTGCCTTAATTCATCAGTTACTTATTGCAAATTCACATAAAATTTGGCATAAGTCAAACTTACTTTAGCAGGCATTATTGGATAACAAAAATGAACTAATAATAACTAGTGATTGGAATAATGTCAAAATTCTCTGCATATACTCACTAAGAAAATATTGCAACACACATTCAACATGCCAAAAGAAAATCTTGCAATTATTTAGGTTAGAGAATAGAGCAAGTGAACTAAATCAAGAGCCCCAGGTTAACACCCTCAACATTAGGTTTAGAATGGAGGTATCTCAGCAGTAATCTTAGCCTAAACTATTCATTACGTAAATGGCTATATTTGATCATCATATAAACCAAGTGGAGAAGTACACAAAACCCAGTATGAATACAGTTTTCCTCAGAGCGTAATGAAACTGAGTAGGTAAGGATTGTCCAAAGTATACACCATATCCTGAGCTACATTTTTAGAACATTATGCTCCAATACATCGCTACAGCAAATAACTAAGGTTGCAACTCAGTTTGTTTGTGTGTGTGTATGTGTTTGACAGGAATAATGATGACTCTAGGTTTTTTGGTTTGGGGAGAAAAGTATAGGACAGTTAGTTAAAATGACTAAGTTTAAATTATAACACTGCAAAAATTAATTTTCAGGTGGCTAGTAAACTGCTAAAGACAAACTAATAGCGTGAATCACCAACATGTCACTGTCCAGTATGTACAGTCCATCTCACCTATCTTTTGCTGTGTTCTACTTGATGATGGGTTCTGGCCACTCTGCACAGCACCCGAAGCAACTGCACTGTTAGGACTTATGCTCTGGTCTGGGATCCAGTCTCTGTCTCCTTAAACAGAAAAATGGTACAATTATATACATTGAAAAGGAGAAAAATTCATGTTGCTGCTTTATTTCTTTTCCTTTGTTATTAGCATTGAATTTATTGGGGTGACATTGGTTAATAAAACTATATTATCTTACTGGATAATATTTAGCTAAAAAGGAACATTTATAACAGTTTGGTATATATTATGAAAGACAAAAT
>NW_006298623.1:342124-342904 GCF_000327345.1 Myotis davidii
CTTGGGATGGATTCTGCCCTCCTCAAGTTTAATTTCTAGTAAAGGAGACATAAATAATAGCATTTATATACAATAAGTTTTGAGAAATGTATAAACCACAATTATAGCAATTATCTGAAGTTGCCATCAAACCAAGGAGTACAGAAGTTCATGAAACAAAATAAATTTTCCTTCCTCCTTTCTTTCCTTTATTTTTTCCCCTCAATGTCATTGCACACCATTATATGGAAAACAGGATCTCTCATAGGCTGTGCTTTTTGAACTAGTGTCTTTTCTATACATAATATCATTTCAAAGATGAAATGTCAAAGGGAATAAATATGATCAGACCATGGTCATAGACAAAGTCCAAGTTAACAAAATATTCATCATGAAGCAATTAGGAAACTGAGGCAGGAACAAGCTAGGTAATTGGAGTTTATATAGCTCAAAAGTAGCAGACCTAGGTTTTGAATATAAGTCTATCTCATTTGATGCCTAGACTTACTCTATCACTCCATGAACTAATTTTTTATATGCTTTCATCCTTAGGAAGAGTAAAAGCGAGATTAAAGAGTACATGAGCCCTAACCAGTTTGGCTCAGTGGATAGTGCGTCGGCCTTCAGACTGAGGGTCCCGGGCTTGATTCTGGTCAAGGGCATGTGCCTGGGTTGCGGGCTCATCCCCAGTGGGGGGTGTGCAGGAGGCAGCCGATTGATGGTTCTCTCTCAGTATTGATGTTTCTATCTCCCTCTCCCTTCCTCTCTGAAATCAATATAAATATATATATTTGGGGGGTC
>NW_006298623.1:342998-370830 GCF_000327345.1 Myotis davidii
ATATATATATATATATGGTAAGAAACAGATTAAAGATTTGAAGTGAGAGCTCCAGATGGGCTTACAAAATATCAGAGTGGCTATCAGTATTTAAAAGTTCCCCAGTGGATCTAATGAATGCCCTAATGTAACCAACACAAAAGAAATTATTGTAACTTGATTCAAATTTATAAATTATATAAATGCTAAAATGTACAAAACCAAGTAGTGACCAATAAATCATCTCATTCAAAGATAAATCCAATTCCACTCTACTCGTATCTTCACTGGTTCCCCCAGACACTGAAACCAGTCTATAGAACCCCTTCAGCCGTAGTGGAGTTCATGTTTGGATTAGACAATTACAAATCTGGAAAGTTTTTTAAAAGCCTTAATTGGCAGAACAATGAAAGTGAGTTTGTTCTTCCAAAACTCACAAAGTAATCTTGGTTGTTTCAGAACCAGACCAAGAGCCCCTGACTAGACCACGTTCTCCCCGGCACCTGACTTTATCTCACTGCTGCTACTCTACAACTTAGTACTTAATCTCATAAGTGGTCCTAGCTTTATGAATAACTCAATTTCTGAAAACTGAAGTGCAAAATGAACTGCCATACAGTCAATTTCAAAGTCAAGTAATGCCACTACTAAAAATTATCCCTATTGCTCATGCTTGAATTTTCCACTGGAGCACAACAAATGTCCAAGTAGTTTCTACTCAGGGAATGGCTTTTACTAGGACAGGAGGAGCATAAAAACAGTTCCTGTCATCATTAGTAGATTATAAAATGCTGTTCTCTATGATGTAACCATTTAACACTTTTTTCTTTTACAATTCTCTATATAATAAAAGGCTAATATGCAAATCGACCGAAAGGCGGTTGCTATGACATGCACTGACCACCAGGGAGCAGACGCTCAGCACAGGAGCTGTCCCCTGGTGGTCAATGTGCTTCCACAGGGGGAGTGCCACTCAGCCAGAAGCTGAGCTCACAGCTGGCAAGCGCAGTGGCGGTGGCGGGAGACTCTCCCACCTCTGGGGCAGCAGTAAGGATGTCTGACTGATGGCTTAGCCCCACTCCCCTAAGCCATCAGTCGGACATCCCCTGAGGGCTCCCGAACTGTGAGAGGATACAGGCTGGGCTGAGGGATCCTCCCTCCTCCCCACCCCACCACCCTGCCCAGTGCTCGATTTTCATACACTGGGCCTCTAGTAGTATCATAAGAGATCAAAATATAATTAGTAGCTTTTTTAACATTTAAACTTTAATTATGAAATGCTTTAAATATATAGATATGTAAAACACATGATTTAACTTGATCACACAATTTAATATCAGTGATTTAAAGATTTGCTTCAGATTTACCTTTTTTATTTGTCCAGCTTTATTGAGATATAATGAACATATAACTGAATTACATTTTATTTTATTTTATTATTTTATTATTGACATTATTATATATGACCCTCTGTGCCCACCTCCACCCAATCCCCTTCCCTCTGGCTGTTGTCTGTGTCTACGGGTTATGTCTATATGTTCTTTAGCTAATCCCCTTCACCTTCTTTCATCCAGTCCCTTTACTCCCCTTCCCCTCTGACAGCTGTTAGTCTGTTCCATGTATTCATGCCTCTGTTTCTATTTTGTCCATCAGTTTATTTTATTCACTAGATTCCACCTATAAGAAATTCCTATACCACAATATATATTAATCTTTATAAATTAATTGTATTATTTCATTGAAGTTGACATTCTCTACTCTATAATTTAATATTATTAGATTTGAGTGTATCCATAAAAAGTTACATATTGTAAATGTTTCCAAAAGTGCTATCAAACTCTATGTACCCTTTTACATTTCAATTTTTTACATCATATTTTTGAGATGTATCCATGTTTATAAAAATAGTTCTATTTTATTTATTTTAACAGAAGGCCATGTCTCCTGTGAGGGCAAAGGTCCGCCAGGCCTATGCCCAGTGTAAAAGAACTGGGTTTCTTTGCTCAGGATTCCTCTCTTCTAACACAGCACACTGCATGTGCAGGCGTCACCAGCCCTCTTCCTGATGCCCTGTGGGATCTGGTCAGTTTAGTTCTTGTTTGTTCTGTTTGCACAAATTCAATCTATGACCAATTGTTTTCTTCACTGGAAGAGGGGAGAGAATGTGTCTCCTGGCAAAGCCCTTCAGAGACTGAGCAGACTCTTAGGGATCTAAAGCTTTGCAGAGGTCTCGGTTCCAATTTGCCACGTTAAAAAGGAACAGAAATCCAATCTCCAAACAGAAGTAACAGCAGCTCAATATCCAGTCCGAATTTTTGGTACCACCTTCAGTTTAGGCACCATAGAGATTCATTTCCAATGACTTTAAAGGGTTGTTAAATTGCTGGACTTGCCCATTTCCAAAGAATTTAACATTTGTCTTGCTCAATTTCCCAAGAGTTTATTATTAATAATCACTATTACCTAACGTTTTTAGTATGTAGAACAGAGATTTAAATATAGTTTTAAAATTTGGTGGTAATGCAATAATTATTGCCAATAGCTACTTTACCACTTTTCCTAAGAAGAAACACAAACTGCACCCCTATTTTTTTATTAACCATGTTCCTGACAGATACTTTTAACTCCTATACTTACATTAAGCCACAAAAACTGACTTTATCTACATATATGCCTTTAGTTCATTTTAGCCAGTGACTATACAGTAAAAATCTAGAAAGGATTTATTATACTAAAATATTCATAACAAAAAATTTCATTTAGAAAGGTAACAGCACTGTAAATACAGGGCATGAGATAGGCCTTAAAGTTTTATTTGTTATAGAAGCCATTTATTATCATGGCATTTACCATATTAGAGATGCCCTGTAAGTCATTAACATTCTTTCCCATATTACTCAATCTTCAACTACCTCGTGATAATATATGGTAGTACATTTTAACTTCACTTGGAGGAAACATTTAAGAATGTATTGTGTGAGTATAACATTTTCTTACGATGTTTCTTATAAAAATTTTAATATAACAAACATAATAGAAATTTACCAGTGGTGACTCTGTAGTTTTTGAATCTTCCAAGTTTGGCCGCTCCAGAAAGTTGCTAAATTCCAAGGATTCTTTGATGTCTTCAGACAATTTCTCCTTCATGGAAGGTGTTTCTAAATCTACTGTTGGAAAAGAATCCTTGTTTGCAAATGATATGCAGGAATTATTCAGAGTTTGATTACATTCCATATCGATTATACTTTTCTCTTTGAAATGTCTTTCAGAAAAGCTGCTCTCCCCTAATTTTTCAACAGCAGAAGAATATACATCAGGATCCACATTGTTGCCAAATTTTTTATTTGAAGTTCCTGCTGTTGAAAACACACATTTATAAAAGTTAAATAAATAAATATAAACAAATACATTGATTAATCTGTTCATAAACCAAATGTTCTGTGATGTAAACCTGTATCAATAAACCCTACTTTATCAATGTTTCTTTACTGAGTTCTCAGTGTGAAGATACTATTATGCTGTTTTTGTTCCTAAATGATAATCATGATTTACTTAGGCATTCAAACCTTAATGAGCTAGAGACTAATGGAGTGAGGCAAGATTTTATTTTGTAATGAAATCTTGAAATTGATGCAAATTTTTATTCAGCCTTTGGTTCAATTCCCACTTGCCTACCTCCTCTCCCACTCAAGTTTTACAACAGCAATTTATGAGAAATAATGCGGAGGGAATCTTATTTCCACATTTCACCTCTTTTCCACAGCATGCTAGTGATGAGGAGAAGGCAAAAAGAAATCTGCCAGATGAATGAGCAGCAGTTAGAGGCATAGAAACTGTTTAAGCTGGGACACCTGCTTCTGGAAAGCTACAAAATGAGCAAGATTTTATGAGTCACCACCTCATCATGTCTGCTTTTACCATATCACTTGGTTTAGATCATTGGTTTCAACCTGGTTGCACAATGGATTCATCTGAAGGTGCTGTTTAACATTGTCAGTGTGGGGGCCTGATCCCAAAGCAACTGAATCAAACACTGGGAGTGGGACTCGAGCACTGCACTGTCTTTGTTTGTTGGTTTATTTTCCTCTACAAGTTCTCCAGGTGATTATAATGTGCAGCTCGGGTTGTGAACATTGGTCTGTATTTTCTGAGGAATTAAAATCATTTAACAATTTTTGCACCACTTTGCTTTCACTTTACATATATTTTCCAGAATGAATACAGCTTCATCTGATTATCCCTTATCAGCTTTCTAATATAAACAGCTTGTCTCTATAAATATACTGTGTAAAACAGTAGAGGCTATGACTAAAATAATCTCCAGTGATGTAAATTCTGTCTTGCAGCCCAAAGGACTTGTTGCAATCAAATGTTGATATAGCTCAACTATTACATGTAGTATTTACTTAGAACTTTCACATCCAACAACTATCACCTCAAATTGCACAAATACTATCAGAAATGCAATAATGTATATGTCATAGAAATGCTTTAATAAGAAAAACTTTATAAAGGCTATTCAATTTAACGAAACTTCCACAATAATGCTGTATTTTCCTTCTACACTTAAATAGAAGTTATCTGATTTTTTTCCAGTAGAAACACATGAAATTTGTTATATGGAAATGTCTGCAATTAATCTCTATGATATTCACCTAAGGTGGCAACATTTCATTATTAGGATCTTTTGTTGTTGAAAATGAGACAAAACATCCATTTATTAAAGTTTAAAATGTGATACAGAATGTACAGGCATGGTTTATTTTACTCTATTCATTGGAAGCCCTGTTAAGTCATAAAAATTAGATATCTTGGTTCAATATTCATAAATCAATTTAATTTATCACATCAATAGGTTAAAGAAGAAAAATCAAAGGATCATTTCAATAGATGCAGAAAACATGACAAAATCCAATACCCACTTATGATAAAAACTCTCAGCAAACTAGGAATAAAGGGAAATTCTCAATCTGATAAAGGCTACAGAAAAAAACCACAAATGCACACACACACACACACACACACAACTATAGTTCACATCATACTTAATGATGAGAAACTAAAAGCTTTACTCATAAGATGAGAAATAAGGCTAGGTTTTAAGCTCTTACCACTCCTTTTTCAACATTGAGCTGCAAAACCTAGCTACCCAGTAAAACAAGAAAAGGGAATAAAAGAAACTACAGAAAAAAAGCACAAATGCACACACACACACACACACACAGAACTATAGTTCACATCATACTTAATGATGAGAAACTAAAAGCTTTACTCATAAGATGAGAAATAAGGCTAGGTTTTAAGCTCTTACCACTCCTTTTTCAACATTGAGCTGCAAAACCTAGCTACCCAGTAAAACAAGAAAAGGGAATAAAAGAAATGCAGATTCAGAAGAAATGAATTTGATATTGTTCAGATAATATGATTGTCTACGTACAACGTCCAAAAGAATTTAAAAAACGCTCCTATAACTAGTTATTGAAAGATTGCAGTACACAAACTAAACATACAAGTCAATCACTTTTCTATATACCAATATAAACAAGTAAAATTTGAAATTAACATAAAAGCATTTACATTAGCAAACAAAAATGAAATACTTAGGTATAAATCTAACAAACTATGCACAGATCTACAGGAGTAATACTAGAAATATCTGAATGATACAACTATACAATAAAGACAATGTGGTATTAGCAAAAGTATAAAAAAATTGATTAATGGAGCAGAATAGAGAATCTATAAATAGACCCACATAAATATAGTCAGCTAATATTTGACAAAAGAGGAAAGACAATACAATGGAGAAAAGATTGTCTTTTCAACAAACAGATTTAGAACAACTAGACCTCTGCATGCCCCAAAAGTTAATCTGAACACAGACCTTACACCCTTCACAAAAATTTACTCAGAATGAGTGATAGACCTAAATGCAAAATTATAAAACTCCTAGAACACTGGAGAAAATGTAGGTTATATTGGGTATCATGATGACTTCTTCAAACACAATACCAAGCAGATTCCCTGAAAGAAATACTTTATAAGCTGGACTTTATTAAAATTAAAAATGTCTGTTGTGTGAAAGACACTGCCAGGAGAGTAAGAAAATATTTGTAAAATATGTATCTAGTAAAGGACTGTTATACAAAATAACAAAAGAAATCTTAAGAAAATGTGAAACCCAACTGAAAAAATGGGCTAACACCTTAGCAGACACTTCATCAAAGAAGATATATTGATGGAAAATAAGTATTGATGAAAAGATGTTCAACATCATAAGCCATTAGAAAATTGAAAATACAAACAATAATGAAATACCACTACACAATTATTAGAATGGCAAAAATTTGAAACACTGGCAACACCAAATGCTGATGAAGATGTGGAGAACAGGAACCATCATTCATTGCAGGTGGGAATGCAAAATGGTACAGCCACTTTGGAAGACAGTTTGGTGATTTCTTGTTTACAAAACAAAATATACACTTAACATGTGATCCAACAATCAAATCCCTTGAGTATTACCCAAATGAGCTGAAAATGTAGGTCCAAACAAAAACCCACACATAGATATATATAACAACTTTACTCATAATTGCCAAAACATGGAACTGATCAAGCTATTTTTCAATAAGTGAATGTATAAATAAATTGTGGTGCATTCAGACAATGGAACTTCAGCACTAAAAAGAAATGAGCTCTCAAGCCATGTAAAAACATAGAGGCACCTTTAAATGCATAATACTAAGTGAAAGAAGCCAATTTGAAAAGACTGCAAATGATATGATTCCAGCTCTATGACATTCTAGAAAAGGCAAACTGATGGAGACAGTAAAAAGATTAGTGGTACCCAAAGGTTAGGAAAAAGAGAGATATCAGAAATCAGAGCGCAGAGGATTTTCAGAGCAGTAAAACTATTTTGTATAAAATATAATACTGGGCACATGTCATTATACACTTGTCCAAACCCATGGAATGTACAACCAAGAGTGAACCCTAACATAAACTATGAATTTGGGGTGGCAATGTGTCCATCTACGGCTGTTGACTGACAATGTACTATTCTGGTTTGAGATATTAATAGTGGGAGAAGTAATGAGTTTGTGGTGACAGAGGGTATATGGAAACTCTGTACTTACTTTGCAGTTTTGCTGCAAACCTAAAACTGCTCTAAAAAGTAAAGCCTAGCCCTGGCCGGTTTGGCTCAGTGGATAGAGTGTTGGCCTGCAGACTGCGGGATCCCAGTTTCAATTCCAGCCAAGGGTACATGCCTGGGTTGTGGGTTTGATCCCCAGTAGGGGGCGTGCAGGAGGCAGCCAATAAATGATTTTCTCTGATGATTGATGTTTCTCTTCTCTCTTTCTCTCTCCCTCTCTCCCTCTCCTTCTCCCTCTCCCTTCCTCTCTGAAATCAATAAAGAAATGGATTTTTTTTAAAAATAAAGCCTATTTAAATAAATTAAGTATCTTTAAAGTAACACTTAATGAACATTTATATTCAGCATTTTCATGCAGGTAACTGGAACACTATGCTACAGTTAAGTTAAAAAATATCCTCTAGACTAGATCTGGAGCTGTGTAAAAGTCCTAAACTCCCATGTGAATATACTTTCAACCAATTTTCTTCTGAGAACTAAAATTCCTGGGGTTAAAATAAACAGCAAAATAGTCAAAGCTTGTGTATACTCTACTACCATTACTCTACTAGAATTTAATTGGTTCTATTAAATTACCAACATTTATTGTTAATAATAGTAATCAACAAGGAAAAACATTACCTTTTGAGTTATCTTCACAATAAGAAGGGCTGTTGCTTAGATGAAGATGTAAGAGGTCTGTTTTTCCATTGGTGAAAGCATGATGCTGATGGATATCATTTTTATATGGAAAAGTATTCTGATAATCATAAAATGCGCAACTTCCATGTTTATGGAAAAGCAAAAGAATAGCATTGAAAGAAAAAATGTTAAAAAGTAAAAAGTCCCAACTTATTAAAAGAAATATAATAAAACCTTAAAGAAATAGGGGTATTCACTTAAATTCTCAAATAAATGTGGTTCCTTATATTCTTTCTTCAAAAGATGAAGCGTTAATCTTTTAAGTTCATTAAAATGTGATGAAATCAAAGGTGTTTTTTTAAATTAATTTAATTTATTAAGATGGTATTGGTTAATAAAATTATATAGGTTTCAGATATACAATTCTATAATACATCATCTGTATATTATATGATGTGTTCACCAGCCCAGGTCAATTCTCCTCCCATCAAATCAAGGTTTTATACTTAAATAAACTTTTAGTTGTCCATAAATGAACTATTTTAGTTAAAATACCATATGTGGTATTTGTTTCATTTTTGATTATGCTTACCATATATATAAGCATAGTTACAATTTAAATAACATTTTCAATGTATTGAATAATATATTTAATAACACCTTAAATTTACGTAAACTCTATATAGTACCATCGTAAAAAACATATGCATTATGCTTAATCAAAAAGATCCTCTTGAATCACCTATGATTCTTTATGACTTTTCTAAGAAAATAGGAACCTCTATGGGCACCTCAAAACCCAAGATGCTAAACTGTTGCTAAACAATGATCAGTAACTTTTTCTGCCTTCTCTAATACCATACAGGGAGGTCAAAGCAAAGATTTGTGATAACATATATAAAATAATCAAATTAAAGGGCAGAAATAGCATTCATTTCCCTGGGGATATATTAGTGGATATAAACCTCTTATCTACTGACCAGAGGTTGTCTACTGCCTTCTGTCAAAATGTCAAATGGCAAAAGCACATTTGCTACTAGACATCTGGGTCTCTGTGTCAAAACATGGGGCTTTTCACATCTGAGTGCATCACATAGGAGCATTGCTATTCCTAAATGCTGACAAGGGCCCAAGTTTATCTGAACATATAAACAAAGAATTGGCCGAAGGATTACTAGATAGAAACTTCATTCTGCTGTTTAACCAATTTAATACTTTGTAGTCAAAACACCTTGAAATCTTTGCTAAAGTGAAGGGGACTTGGAGTAAAATTTATTAACAAATAGAGCTAGAGCCCTAGGCAATTTGGCTCAGTGGATAGAGCGTCAGCCTGCAGACTGAAGAGTCCTGGCTTCAATTCCAGTGAGGGGCATGTATCTGGGTTTCAGGCTTAAACCCTGGCCCTGGTTGGGCAACCAATCAGCAAGCAATCAATGCGTCTCTCTCACATTAATGTTTCTCTCTCTCTCTGTATCTCTCCCTCCCTTCCACTCTTTCTAAAAATCAATGGAAAAATATCCTAGGGTAAGGATTAACAATAACAAAAAATACAGCTAAATATTATTTTTCATTTGAAATGACAAAATTCTACCAAAAGCAAGTTGCAAAGTGAACCATTATACTTAATTTATTACACAATAAAATCTATCTAGGATGTAATCCATAGTTTGGGAGTTCTTTTTTTCTCTCAAGCTAATTATTCATATACCTGTTTTTATTTATGGTTCATAGCAAACTGAAGTGAGAAAAATCCAGAGTTATCTTTGAAGAAAAGAACAAGGCTCATATAAAATATATTGGCCTTGGTCAGTCACTTTAAATAATAGTAATTCTTAAATTCAGAAGCATCTATTAAGTAATCCAGATATTAGATAAGAGTATAAATATATCATTATGGATACTTTTCTAATTATTGAATGTTGACTAATATTAGCAATATTGTACACAAATTTAAACATTGCTTTACTTGTTTTTTTATACTATGTATGTCTCATTTAAATAAAGAGTTGATTTTTGGTGGGTTTTTAATAGCATCAAAAGTGAATTAGAAAGACCTTACCTTTGTTGACTAACTGCATCAGCTAATTCGACTTTGTAAGGCACGACCTTTCCTTGTTCTTCAAATTCTTCTTCGTAAGTCTTATTAAATACATGTTGTATAATATTAGTATATTCAATAAATGGGTCATTATATGTTAACCAGCTAACTTGTAGGTGATATTTAGAGAATTTTCTTTCACTAATAATGTCATGAATTCTCTGACTATATGTCATAGAACATGAGTTTCTAGAAGAATCCAACAAATTCAAAATAAATTTGCTGAGGGCACTTGCTTTGTCAGTCATTTAATCATTACTGTCACACCCAGAAAAAATAATACCAACTCATGTTTTATACTGTAACTACTAAGTGCCAAGTAGGTTAGTTCTCTGGCATAAGCTTACTGTATACATCAAGAATTTAGTAACATGTATGTGTATGTGTGTTTGTGTATTTATTTGTTCAATAGCTTAAATTTATCCAGAGGGGAAATAAAAATGTTGCTAGGTGCATTGCGTGCGTGTGCGTGCACACACACACACACACACACCAGGGGCTATTAACCTAAAGAAAAAAGTAGTATTTAAAGAAGTACTTCCTACATTCTAGTATTTTTCTTTCACAATCACAGTAATATAAATATCAAGTATATGTGCTATATTCAGCTACTTGATTAGAAAGTCAGAAATACACAGTTTGTCACAATTTAGACTCTCAGCCCGGAGCTATAGCTCTGACTAGCTCTAGCTTCAGCTGGCTCTACGTGTTGTCTTCTAGAGGTCTGTATTCAAGTTATTATACACTAAACCCCTTAAATCTTCACAATATTTTCCCTTAAATAGAAAAAAATATTAAATGACATTAATAAAAACTAACTATATACAGATTTTATTAATGAAATACCACACTAATCTTTGTTTAAAAGCCTGATAACATGAAGAACTAAATAAAGCCCTTACCGGTTTAGCTCAGTGGATAGAGCGTTGGCCTGCGGACTAAAGGGTCCCAGGTTCGATTCCGGTAAAGGGCATGTACCTTGGTTGCGGGCACATCCCCAGCAGTGGGTGTGCAGGAGGCAGCTGATTGATGTTTCTCTCTCATCAATGTTTCTTATTCTCTATCTTTCTCCCTTCCTCTCTGTAAAAAAATCAATAAAATATATATATTTTTAAAAAGAACAGTAAACTACATGTCTATCAGTTAAAAAATAAAATGTCTTTTCATCTTCCATACCATATGCTTGCAAAAAAAATGACACTTTATCAATTCAGAAATTTACTGTCAACAGTAAAATAAAAGTTTAATTACTAGCAGCATGTTTAAATTCAAACACTTATAAATTTCATATTAAACTATGTTGAATTATAAAAGATTCTTGTTGAAAATAATATGTAGTTGTAACTATATGTTATGAATTTCCTGTTTGTTAAATAAACTGGTCATTAAGCACTCACATCATCCAGTTCAACTATTTCTACAGATGTTTCAGGTCTCTCTGTTTTTAATTCTTCCACTGGCAGGAAAAGAGCTGGGCATTGTACTTCAGTCTCCTCAACTAGGGAATAAAATTGGAAAATAATATCATCAAAGCATATACTTTACCTGATAATTTCCTATCTTTAAATAACATAGCCAAAAATAAAAGGATAATGTTCTCCTGTATGTCCACACAAATATATAAATGCTGTCAATTTTCCTAGTTCAAGTAAAATATACGTGTTCTTAATATTCAATTTTTAAATGAAAGTGAATCTAAAAAATGGAAGAAAGTATGCATTTTGATCAGGACATAAAGGGTACATGGTCCAGTTGAGAATCATACAGTAAAGAAAAACAAAAGCAGATGCTGATTAATGCTTAGGGTATGTAATTTGAAATAATAAATTTGAAAATGTCTAATCAAGACTAAACTAACCATCATTATCTTCATCACTTTCACTTTGAGAACGTTGTGACTCATTAATGGTTGTACACTGAGGTATGAATATAGCTGGTGGCATATTTTGAAGTTGCTCCCGTGGAGTTCTACAAAACAAGAAGGAAGCAATTAAAAGACTAAAATACATTATCTAAAACTTCCCTGACAAGATCTTGATTTATTTCACAGAGGAGTGAGTCTACAAAATTAATAATGAAATCATAGCTGTACCTCTAATTCATGGAAGAAAAATATGATTGCATAACAGAATCTTAATTCACTAAAATAATTTTGTAAATCAAATTAACAGCACATAAGATTTTTAAATTGCATATCCCACTGTTTTTTGTTTAGAGTGAAAAATAAAGTTATGATAGAAGTCAGTGTTCTTGCAGAAGCCACATGAAGCCCATTAAACATACCACCCTATTTAAAAAGCTAATTTATGAATGTGTGTTGTTTCCCACAGCTTTGTGCATTATGTTGATACATTCTAAGAGAACCTGAAGACATTATTCTAAGCTTCCACCAAGCCAGGAGGGTGAGAACATAGGGCCCCACTATATGAATATGAAGTGTTCTGTCAATGCATATGTCACCCGATTAACAATGAGGTTTGGTGTGGCCAACCCTATCTCATAAGGAAGGCAATGAAACACAGGGATTCTCAGAGGTCAAGAGTGTCCCAGAGGTCATTCCCAACTTATTGGGGAGCTGGTCACTTTTTAACAAAGAATAGAAGTAACTATAGCCCTTGAAAACCATACAGGCTCATGAAGTCTACATATAAAAAGTCAAGGCATTTTTAGTGATATTAATAGGTAAGATTAATGCATAACTTAAAATGTACCAGGCTCTTTTTCAACTAATTTGGGGGTATTAAATCTTAATAGATGCATTAAATCGGCACTAGTATTATTTTAATTTTACAGATGAAGATATTGAGGCACAAAGAAGTAAACCAACTTGTTCAAAGTCATTCAGGTAATAAATGCAGAAAAGGAATTTGAACCCAAGGCTGCTGCTTCCCCAAGCCCATGTTCATAACAATTACTCTATATTGCTTTTCTTTCAATTTTCAAAGGCACCAAAAATTTTATAATTTCATGGAAATCTATGGCTATGTGTATTTTCTGAATACATGTAATCTATATAAAAGAATATTTCAAAATATTTATATTATTCAGCTTTTTGTCAAAAAAATTAATGAATGTGTCATTTTATATCCATAATTGAACTAAGCGATAGAAATATTAAAGAGTAAATGTCAAAGACAAATTGGCATTTGGCAAC
The DNA here is from genome assembly GCF_000327345.1 of Myotis davidii. Classification (NCBI taxonomy): domain Eukaryota; kingdom Metazoa; phylum Chordata; class Mammalia; order Chiroptera; family Vespertilionidae; genus Myotis; species Myotis davidii. The sequence continues at coordinate 356,007 of NW_006298623.1, forward strand.
CAGACATCTCTTTCCAGTTTGACATGGATATGCTATATTAAAATTCAATCACAGATACACATAAATGTACTATTATCCAGATACTTCTTCATAAAGTAAAAACATCTAATTTTATGAATAAAGCCCTGAACCAAAGACTGACAGAGTCTATATAGTAAAGCGTTGGAGGTAAGGAGCCCTACGAATGTTTATTATAAACTCAATATTTTCCAGATGGAAAAGTGTGGGCCAAGAGAATTTGAGATTTGCCCATAAACAAGCAACCATTTAGTCAATAAACAAGTCTGCATTCTGGATATTGAAACCCTGGCACACATGCCTTGTTAAAGATCATGCTATATAAATAAAAGATAAAATATATTTTAGAATAGAATTACCTCAAAATTTAATAAATATGTACTGAACATTGACCAATTCATTGGAGGAAACTTTTGATGAGCAGTTCTAAATATATTCTGTCAATCTGTTAGGCTTTTTGCATCAGAATCACCAAGGAAGATATTTTTAAAATGTAGTCTCATATTCATCCTTTAAAACACTGATTTTTAGATTTGCCTGAGGTTAGGTAGATAAATCAATATTCTAAAACTTGCCCCAGTACTTCTGATGATTAGCTAAACTTGACACTTACATGTAATGAAAAGAGTAGGGGAATTTGAGTGGGAAAACCAGCTAATTGCTAATATCCACCTTTAAAATACTCTAAATCCAAATCTCTGCTCTATTTCATGAAACTTTCTTAGCATTTAATAGATCTACTAAAGATATTAAAGTAGCTCTTAAAACACATGTATTGGTTGCACATAAAATACAAATGTTATTACCCAATTTAAAAAAGAAAAACAAAACAAAATACAATGGAACCTCTATATATATATAAAAAGCCAGCGACTGGAACACCATAATGACCAGAATGACAGGTCGCTATGACGCCCACTGTGGCCAGCAAATAGGCCTGATGGTGGTGCGCCACCCCACCCCAACCAGTCCACAGCCCCTCTCCCCAGCCAGCCTTGCCTCTGATCGCACCCCCTACCCAAATAGGGAGTGGGGCCAGCCAGCCAACCTCCTGCAGCCCCTCCCCCGGCCAGCCCCACACCTGATGGACCCCCATCACCCCTATTGGCCCACAGCCCCTCCCCCTGGCCGGCCCTGCCCCTGCTACTCCGATCAAGGGCAAGGCCGGTGATTGGCCCCCCAACACCACCCACAGCTTTGCCTCCAATTGGCTCCCCAACACCAATCGGGGGAAGGGCCGGCCAGCCCACCACCCACAGACTCTCCCCACTGCTGGCCCTGCCCCCAATTAGCCGTTCCAGCCCAATCAGGATCAGGGCCCACAGCCTCTCCCCCTAGCCAGCCTAGCCCTGATCACCTCAATCGGGGTGGGCCAGCTGGCCAAACTCCCACTGGCTCGTCCTCTCCATAGGCCCAGCCCTGATCTGCCCTGATCGGGGCCAAGCTGGCCAGATCCCACCCATGCACAAATTTATGCACTCAGCCTCTACAATATTTATAAAAACCTATTATCAAACATGACAAAGATAGGCAAAGATAAAGTCTTAACCATGATCATCATTATCAACAAGGGAAACTTTTCAGAAGTACAGCATCAGAAATGTTATAATCAATTTACAATCACAAACTTGTAAATTGCAAATAGATTGCCCCACACTAGCATCTATAATTAAAACATAAATCAATAACTAAAAAAAAGAAATCACTGTTAAAAAAATAACTGTAAATAAGACCCTAGTGAATATATTCACTAATCATTATTTTCTAACAAGGAAATTTGCCAACATTTAGTATTTAGCATAGCTCAGGATTTCATGTGCCCATGATTAAAGCTTTTTGTATGTATCCAAACAAATGATGGCACTCATTTAATAACGAAATTGTACTTTTATTGGATAACAAACTGCATGTGAAAGGCATCAAAGGCAAACACAATAAAAGATAAGTGAATTTGATATTACTATTATGTACTAATTCTTAAATTAGAATTTTTGAGTTTCACAGGTGAAGAATTGTTAAGGCATCACACTTTAAAGGAGACATAGAAAACTTAAATAATAGTTACATAGGAATAACCAGAATTTGATATGAAGAACTTAAAACCCTGCCACATAAACCACAATGGGATACACTGCACACCTATTAAAGTGACCACCAACAGAAAAGAACTTGAAAATACCAGGCACTGGCAAGAATGGAGAGCAATTAGAACTCCCATAGATTGAAGGAAGGAATGCAAAACTATTCAGTCTTATGGAAAACAGTTTGTAAGCCTATATAATAAAAGCCTGATATGCTAAGTGTCTGGTCGTCTGGCCAACCATTCAGCCAATTAAAGCATAATATGCTAATAATATGCTAAGGCAGCTCAGCTGTTAGCTATGACATGCACTGGCCACCAGGGTTCAGACTAGTCAACTGGTTGACCAGTCACTACGACGTGCACTGACCACCAGTGGGGAGATGCTCCAACCAGTAAGTAAGCTTGCTGCTGGGGTCCAGCTGAATGGGACTGAGCGAGATGGGCTAGACATGCCCGGGAGTCCTCCCGCGGTCCCTCCCCGGCACCACTCATGCACCAGTGGGGTCTCTTGGCCTGGCCTGTGCCCTCTCATAATCTGAGACTCCTCAGGGGATGTTGGAGAGCCAGTTTAGACCTGATCCTGCAGGCCACTCCCCTCAGGAAGCTGCCAGATGCAGGGCTCATGGCTGGCAAGCACTGTTGCAGCAGTGCGAGCCTCTCCGGTTAGGACTGATTGGTCGCATGCCCACAGCTGGTGCAGTGGGGCCGGGATGAGTGGGAGCTGCAGGTAGGAGCTGCAGGTGCTGTTGGACTACGGGTTTCAGCCAGATCCCCACAGGCCACCCTGAGAGACCCCTTCCATGCACCGGGCTTCTAGTTTTCTCATAAAGATAAACATATACTTAAACCATACAATTCAGCCATCCCAGTCCCAGGTATTTACCCAGAAAATTAAAAACCTATATTCAAACAAAAACCTATATATAAATATTTATAACAGCTTTAACCATAATTACAAAAATACTAGAAATCAGCACCCTATTTTTCAACAGTTGAATAGGTGAACTGTACACCACAGTGATGAACTAATACTCCACAATAAAAACAAATGGATTTTGATTCACTCAAGAATATGGATGAATCTCAAATGTATTATGCTAAATAAAGGACACAAGGTCTACATATTATATGACTTCATTTACATGACATTCAGAAAAAGTAAATGTATAAAGAGGGAAATAGACCAATGGTTGCCACAGGTCAGGGGAGAAGACCTGTGGGGGTCTATATCAGAAGACCTATAGAGGGGAAGCATGAAGGAATGTTGGATTAACAAAGTGTGCTATTTGGTACAATGGCAAACACATGATTTGAGGTATTAATAAAAATTCATAGACCTGTACGGGAGTTTCTGCTAGTCAATTTTAAAAAGTAATCAATGGATGGTAAAGCCATTCCAAAGAAGGTGGGAAAGAAATGGGTGTCATGTCCTGAGCAACTTTGGAAAACAAGGTTTAGGCTGGACACTGTGGGCTAACCGTACAAGCACTATACACATGTGCTTCAGTTGAGGCGTCTGTTTCTCACAGTGATACTAGTCATGTGAAACTACCTTATACACATACTGAAGTTGATAAATTAATAAATATATCACAGACCATGAGAGCCAGTATTCTCACTGTAGGCAAAAGAAACTACAAATAAGCTACATTGCTATGAATGGACCTTTAAAGACAATTCTGGTGATCTATATCAGTAGAAATAAGGGTGGTAAATGCCATTCTGATGAGGTATTGAAACAGGAATTTTGGGGGTTGAAAAAGACAGGTTTAAATTTTAGAAATTAAGGGGACCATGGAGGAAGCACAGGGCTGCAGAGCAGCAGAAGGTATATTTCAATAGAATAGGGGAGCTGAAAAGATGCATCAGGTACATTTCCATAGAATGAGGGAGCTGGGAACAGCAAAAGGTCTATATTTACAAAATAAAGAGAAGGAAGCCCTTCATCCAGAAGGAGAGGAAGAAAACCCAAAGGGAATAAGAAAACAATAAGGAAGGGGGTGGGGTGGGGGTGGGGGAGAACCTTACATGTCCCATGTGAGGTTGGACCTTTGAGCTGAGGAGTTACTAAAGTAACCAGTCTAAGGGAATAGTGACCAATCAGAGGGGATAACAAGGCACCAGGATCTGTAGCCTTTATAAGCCACAGGGAAAAAGAACTCAGTGGGACCCTTTCCCACTCCCCACATGGGAATTCATTCTGTGGGACTCTTCCCGCTCCCTACTTGGGGGTCTGTACTTGTTCTTCAATAAATTTTCACCTTTGCTATACGATCTTCTTTCTGTGGATTCATTCTTCAACTCTGGTAGACAAAGAATCCGGGTTCCAGTCCAGGGGAACACCACATGTTCCAGTCTAAAAATTCTGTTTCAGTATCAGATGGAAGTAAGAAACATGCTACTACACAATGGAGAAAAGGCAATCTATATTCATAAACCAGCACAGAACTTTCCTGACTTTTGTTTCTGTCATAGGGTTTTATGAAAGGTAGAACTTGGGAGTTTTGAAATTATATATATGGCTGAGGCAATTGCTAAGCAGTGAGAGACCTGGTTCTCATGGCTGCTCATAATAAAATCCAAGAAGAGAGAAATGACTCAAAGACAGAATTAATAATCAAAAGAGAAGCAAAACTCAATAATTTGGAACATTCTCAGACTATCCACACTGAAAATAATGAGAGCCTATTCAGGAGAAAACAGGAAGTAAATGGCCAAAGGATCATCTGATAGGGAGATTAGCCAGAGCCTATTATCCAAGACAAAGGAACGATGACCCTGAAGGCAGTTCAGAAATCTATCCCTCCCATCACAGAACAAGAGAGGCCCAGGCTACTGCAGAGAGCAATGCCCAGAGACACTGTAGGGATAAGGCCACCTGTGTGACCCTAGACTACAAGTGCCACCGGGTTCCATGCTGGAGCGTCACTGGGATGCAATATAGCATTCAGCCACCATAGAAATGAGACCGCCCAAAGCCATGGGGGCAGAGCCAACCAGAAACTTGGGAGCCCAACGCCTGCCCAGCGAAGCTATAGAGAAGGTCTGCTGCCTCAGTGTATCCAGGAGGTTGGAGCCCTACCCTAGTGTATCTAGAAGGTGGGACCTCCATCCCAGTGGGCCTGGTGGGCAAGGCATATCTACTGTATGCCTGTCGCACCTTTGTATTTGGAAGCATATGTCATCTTTGATTTCACAGGTTCACAGTTAGAAAGCAATCTGCCTCCAAATGAATCATACACTGAGTCTCACCCATATCTGAATTAGATGATATTTATATAACAATGTGAACTTTAGACTACTGAATTGGTGTTAGAATGAGTTAAGAATTTTAAAGCTATTGAAATGGAATGAATATATTTTGCATGAAAGTAGGACATGACCTTGGAGGGAGCAGGAGCAGAAAGCTCTGTTCTGAATGTGTTCCAACAAAATTCATATGTTGAAATCCTAGCTCCCAAGGTGATAGTATTAGGAGAGGAGGCCGTTGTGAGACTAGATCATGAGGGTAGAGACTTCATAAATGGAATTAGCACCCTTATAAAAGAGACCAGACAAAGACCTCTCCCATCTGCTTGGGAGGAGTTCACAATGAGAAGATGGGCATCTCTGAACCAGGAAGCAGGCTCTATCCAGACACTGAATCTGTTGGCACCTTTATCTTGGACTTCCCAGCCTTAAGAACTGTGAAAAATAAATGTTGTTTATTAATATTTAATGTTAAATTTTAAACAATGTATGAAATGGTGAATCTACTGTAATAGTCTTTGTATAAAATATATTTGAATACTCTTGATTGATACAATTATAAAATTATAGGTCTAAGTAAACTTAAAAGTAAATTCTGAAAAATATAGCCTCAAAAGTTTATGCTAATTTCAAATGTCTAAGAGCAATACCTTCTCAAAGTAGTCTTTCATTAATCACTTTATTTTGCTATTATTCTAAAAATTGTATATTGTTTTATGCCTTTTCCCCACCTTTATATTTACATTTCTCAAGGGAAACCCTAAATTAATGATGCATCATATATATAAATAGGATTAAAATTCTTATTAGAACAGTAGAAGCTTCATGTGGATTTAATATTGCTTTAAAATTATTTATGCAAATATAAAGCAGACATATAAAACTGCTACAGAAAAGCATGTCACACAAGCAAAAATATAAATAGCATTTTATATTACTTATTAATAATACAAAAATTCAGAAAATACCTTCTGTGTTTTTTAAGCCATAATTTTTCCATATAGGATATACTGTCTTCTTTAAATTCAATATGAAGTGGTTCTCTCCAAATTTTCAGATTGGTTTGTACCTCACATTCTTCCAATGAGTCTATAACAATAAATATAACATACATAGTTAATATAACCTAGCCTATAAATTGTAACTTCTCCCAAGATACAGAACTTGTCAAATATGCTTTGATATTCATCTATAATCAATAGTTCTGGGCTTAAATAATGCAAAAGTTTTAAATATTGATGATTTATCAAATAACTGTATAGACAGTTTTCTTCCATAATCCCTTGAAATGAAAGAATCTTATGATTGCCCGGCCAGAGTGCCTCAGTGGTTGAACATCATCAACCTATGAACCAGGAGGTCACAGTTTGATTCCCGGTCAGGGCACATGCCCCAGGTTGCAGGCTTGATCCCCAGTGTAAGGCATGCAGGAGGCAGCCATCAATGATTCTCTCTCATCTTTGATGTTTCTAGCTCTCTCTTCTCTTCCTCCCTCTCTAAAATCAATAAAATTATTTTTTTTAAATCTTATGATTCACAAGGATTTTAAAAGCAACTAATTCTTTTAAATGCTAACAGATAAAAACAAACAGATTCATTATATATTCCATAAGCACACACAAACATAAAGGTATGTATTATAGTCACTGACAATAATATTTACAGAGATGGGAAACAGAAAGGAAATAACTCAGAAGGTAGCACCTGGAGGAGACAACTTTCTTCATGAATTGATGTCGACATGGCAACTTACTTCCAGATGCTTCCGATGTTTCTGAAGTACTACCAAATTAAAACCACTATTCAGAGATATTCAAAACTGATGGAGATTTCTGGGAAATAAAAAACTAGAAAACTTGGAAATTCAAAGCACATTACTGAACGAAATGGGGCCAAAAAACATTTGGAAAGATACTCATGTCATTTGAAATAAGATGCAAAATTAGTTATACCATTTTATCTCCATCAGTCCAGCAAAACTTTAAAAATCTGATTATTTAAGTGCTGGTCATGGGAAGCAACCCAACCTTTCGCACTCTGCAGGTGAGAATGTAAACTGATACAAACACTTAGGTAAATAATTCAGCTTTATCTCGTATAATTGAGTACATGCACACCCATGACCCAGCTCTTCCACTCCCAGGAATAGACACCCTAGAAATGTGTGCACATGTGTTCCAGGAGACCTGTACAAGAATATTCACAACAGCATCATCCATTTGTATAGCAAAAATGAGAATCAATAACCATCTACATTCAAATAGGCAGATAGTACTATCCTATATAATAAAGAGGTAGTATGCAAATTAACCCTCGCACCCTCACAAGATGGTTGCCTATGACCGGGCCGGCAGGGGGGCTAGTGAGGGACAACCAAACAACTGAACAAGCAGGCTGTGTGGGGCAACCAGGCCAGCAGGGGGGCAGTCGAGGGTGACCAGGCCAGCAGAGGGGGGCAGTTGGGGGCAACCAGGCTGGCAGAGGGGGGCAACAAGGCGTGACCAGGCTGCGGGTGGGGGAAGTTAGGAGCAACCAGGACAGCAGGGATGGAGGGGTTGGGGGAGACCTGGGTGGCAGCAGGAAGTAGTTAGGGGCAATCAGGCAGGCTGGGGGGAGGGGGCAGTTAGGGGTGACCAGGCAGGCAGGCAGGTGAGTGATTAGGAGCCAGCAGTCCAGGATTGTGAGAGGGATGTCCGACTGCCAGTTTAGGCCCGATCCTCGGAAACCGGCCGTTGAACATCCCCCACGGGGTCCCAGATTGGAGAGGTTGCAGGTTGGGCTGAGGGGACCCCACCCCCACCCCCGCCCATGCACAGATTTTGTGCACCAGGCCTCTAGTATTCATATAACAGAAGACTCTTAAGCAGTGAAAATGAATGAACTACAGCTATGCACATCTTCACGGATAAATATCATGGGTTCTCTAAATATTAAACCACTAATCTTTGGTCATACAGTGAATATTTTTTTGAGGAGTTATATCAAACTGCTATCACAATGTTAATAGTTTTGAATATTGCATTTATATTCACAGATAAAAAAGTTAAGTTCAGCTTTATTTATAACATTCATTTTATAAAAATAGCTATACCTGGCTTTGCTGCAGGCAAGTTCTGCTCTCCATTGTCATTATGATGTCCAGTTCTCCATTCATTTAAAACTTCCTGAAAGGACTGGGCAGAAGCTTCTTCATCGAATGACCCTTCACACAAGAGCCTATCTCTCGGGTTTATACACTCGCCTTTTTGTGTTGTTGAAACTTCCATCTAAACCAATTAAAAAAATGTATCTAAGTGTGCTTTTCTAAATTTTCTGGATCATAAAATGAAGATAGCATTAATTGTTAGGCATTAAAAGTCACACGTTTTTTAAACTTACAAGTAGAACATTTTAAAATTTTACTTATGTATATGCTCTACTGGTTTCTTTCAAACTGTGTCTGCAATTATAAATGGTCTCTTCAGAAATTATTAAAACTGGAGCCTACAAGACTGACGATTTATCATTATTATGCACCAGTGTTCTCCCTGGAAAGTGACAACAGTCTTGTATGTGATCCTCCTACTTTTCCAATCTCCTGCTCCTGCCATCTCCCCACAGCAGAAAGAGCAGTTTCATAACTTGCAAATTTGATCAGGGCAAATCTCTGTTCAAAACCCTGCAATCACTCTGTATGAAGCCCCCAAGCCCTGACACTTACAAGGGCCTACACAACCTTGTACCCCCTGCCTCTCAGTTCAGTTCTTCAATTTTCCCCTTCTCTTACCCTGCTCCAGACAAACTTATATTCTTACAGTTCTGGGAACTCACCCAGCACCTTCCCACTTAAGGGCTTTGCACTATCTTTACCCAATGCCTGGAGTGAGCCTTCTCCACACTCCACACAGTCATTGTACTCATTTCAATCAATCCTCTGCTCAAATGTCACCTACTCAGAGAGTAGGTGATGACCTTGCTGATGATCTAAAAATATAGACCCCTCCCCACATACATTCTAATCTCTTATCTGCTTTATTTTTCTAAAAATAACATCTCTGTGTGAATTCACATGTGTATTTGTTTATTGTCTCTCAAACCATTAGAATGCAGTGAAATCAGGGGATATTTTCCTCCCTCAGTGGCAAGATCCAGGCTCAAAGTGATGCTAATTAAAAGTTGGTTGAATGAATGAATAAATAAATGCATGTGAAACATTGCATGCTGCTTAGCGTAAAGATGGGAGAAACGATGAATTCAGTATAAAATATAAATCCACTGTGAACACACTGAAAAAATAAAGGTTGGCATTGGCAGTTATCCATTGAATCAGAGAAATCCAAATTATGAAGCCAAAGCAAAATAAATTCCAAACTAATGTTAAATCACGAAGTGTGGATTACCTATACTAATATCAAATTGCTAAATCGGCATTGTGTATCTTCTAGATACACAAGTAGGATCTTTTATGTTCAGTCCTTAATTGCAAAATAAACAGGCAGATTGTTAGAGTACAATTGAGAGAAGATGATTAAATAGTGCATAAACAATTTAAATATAAAGAAAAACCACCTGGGAACCTGCCAGACACTGTGCTAGCTGCTGGCCACAGAACACAGGTTAATAAGTCCACAACAGAGACAGGTGCAAGAGCAGGTATTTAACTCAGATAAACAAGAATTCCGTGGGCAAGAAGTGGCACGGGCAGGATTCCAGAGAGAGGGGATGATACATAGACGGAGACATGGAGCCAAACAGCAGTATGGCATGAAACTGGAAGTAGTTTATATTGTTATAGCATAGTTTGGGATATGAAAAAAATATAAAGAGTGGAAAGACAAAGAGGGGGCAGATCATGAAGAATCCTGCCTGCCACACAGAAAATTAGACAAACTTATTGAAAACACAAAGCCACTGAAGAGTCACACACAGAAAGAGAGAAATGGGCGGGGGGGGGGGGGGGGGGGGGGGGGGAATTTGGATCCAAGGAAAATGTTATGGCCATTTGGCAATAGGAATGTCAGGAATTTATTATGTAAATATACATACATATGCAAAACATTTTTCAAAAACATTCTTTTTACTATAGTTTGTGTTGGCAAAAGACTGAAACAGGTTAAATGTTGACCAGTGGAAAATAAATCTTAAAAAGTCTAATAAATGGAGTATTTTTTACCCATTATATAGAATGAGAAGGTTCTAGAATGCACTTAAATTGATATGAAAATATTTTGTTAAGTGTAAAAAGCATGTTTTAAGAGCAGTTTGCAAAGTATATTAATATTGGTTTCAATAAATAACTACATACAAAATTGGAAATGTTATTGATCCCCAGAAGGAGAAAGAATGAAATGAAATTTACAGCCTATACACATTTTTCACTTTAAGAAAGAGCTAATTTCAGGATTAAGAATAACAATAAGAATAGAAATGACCAAACAGACAAGAGAGGCTTTAGATGGTCAACTGCATGGGACATGGTAACTGATTGGATGTGTAGAGGCAGGAGAGACAGGACTATTAAAAATAACTGTTCTTGCCAGCTTGGGAAGCTGAGAAGCTGGGAGATGGGCTGACACCAATAGTAACATCTATTGGAAGAGAAATAATGAATTTGGAAAATATTGAGTTCTAGAAATATGTGGGAAGGTAATTTCAGGCATCCAGTAAGCAATGTGTGTGTGTGTGTGTGTGTGTGTGGCATAATGAAGAAGCATTGAAAACTCAGTGCAATGGTTTCAGTGTGCGGTGATTGCAGCAACTCCCCAGGGAGGCTCCTTTCCAAACAACAAATCAGAATCAGAGCTATAAGACATTTGCATTTTATAGCTGTGCCTTTGGAATACTTGGCTTCCACATAGTAGTGACAGAATAGAAAAAAGCCAGCAGATTGTACATTGGTTCTTAAATGTTTCAGCCTAGACTATCATATGTCACTTCCACACAGAGCTCATGACCCTGCCCAATTCTAAAAGGGCTAGAAAATTTGATGAATCGGTGCTATACACTCATTACCCCCTGGGCCGCGTGATATCCTTGCAAGGCATGTTTATTCCCGTTTTCATATATACGTGCCACTTTCCAGAAGAAGAAACAGAGGATCAAAAAGGCTAGGTAAAATTCTGGATGTTATAAAAGCTCTAAGAAAATCAGGGTCAGTATTTCAAATCCAGGTGTCAGTCTCTAAAATGAAAGCTCATCCATGAACTGCACCCCTTTCCAAGGATATCCAGTGGCCTGAATCCATAAGGAAAGCCCAAAGACAGACATTAGGCATTAGCACCATTTTGACTCTTCCAGGCTTTGGAATTGCTTGGTAGGCTAACTAAAAATCAGATTCCTGTACTCTAACCCAGATGTGAAAAAAAAATATTAAAATTTGAGTGACAGACCAGGAATGCACATCCATTCTTCTGATGCTTATCACAGTTGGAGAACCACTGCCTACCAAGCACCAGACAGGGACATCTCTTCAGTGCATGCACCACAGACCAGTGCACACCTGAGGGTCCATAGCAGTGACTCCCAACCAGGAATACTCACCAGAATCACTGAGCAGTTGCTAAGACCTCACATGTCTGGACCCCACCCATAGAGATGCTGAACTCAGTGCTGAGTGTTTATTTAAGGTTTCTCCAGCTGAGGAAATGTATATATATACCCGGATGAAACCACTGAATTAAAGGTTCTTACATTAAGACAAGAGGTGGGGTGGCTCTATACAGCAGTTACCTATGTGGATAAGAGGCAGCACTTATTCTAAGGACTAGAAGCACAGGCAAAGAAATAAGCTCTATAGGTTTTTCTTAGGTTACTTAGGCCCCCATTGTCCTCATCTGTTAAATGGGGTAATAATAATGCAAAACTCATATGGTTATTATGATTCTTGAATAAGGTAAGGCAGGTAAGTAACTAAGCACAATGCCCAGCATCAAATGTTTAATAAAAGTTAATTGTTGACTTATCATTATTATTGATAGGGTAAATTAGATAAAATGGCAGGCATGAAGGAAAAACCTTAAAATCACAGTCTCTGGGTAGTGGTTAAAAGCAAGTAATCTGGAATCAAAATATCTGGGTTCATACATAAGTTCCACTACCAATAATACCTCAGGAAATATATAAAAACTGTTTTTTGCCACTATTTTCTCATCTGGAAAGAAAAAGAAGTAATTAAGAAAGGATAAAAAATGGATGTTACAGGTAAAATATTTAAGACATTATCTGGCACACAGATTATATTAAAATTTGAGGAAGTTTGTCTTTTGCTAAAAAAGTCAATACAGCAATTCTATTATAAAAATATGGACATGAGCTGATGAAACTTATCTAGCACATCATGGGATCAGTAATCAATCTCAACTACCAGCATTCGGTATAAATCCGATTATAAAAAGCTGTGAGATTCACTGTCACCTAAGACACGTGGCAAGGTTTTGTACTTTTAGCCTCTGAAGTCCCGATTAATATAAAGCCATTATATTGTGTTATCTATTTTTATGTTCCTCCCAAATACTCATTCATTTCCTGAAATGGTGGAAATGCCCAGAAAGCCACAGAGTCAAAGGATAATTCATTAAGAAATCAGCATCCAGTGCAATCAAAGCAATCTCCTTAAAGGGATTGTTATAGTCAAGATGTTTTTGATTAATAAAAAAAATTTATATTAAATAACAATGTGATAAAATAATCTCCAAAACTCTACAGCTCTCGCTAAGTATATGCATGACCGTCTCCATGACCGTATATGACAGACATGTCTCCTACATTTCCCACAGCTTACCTGGGAGCTGCTCTCCTTCAGCAGAGGAGGTTTGGGTAGATGCTGACTCTTACTAATCTCTTTTGGAGAGCGATTCTCCCCTTTGGGTTTATCTGGATTAACTTCCTTTATAAACCCATGGGCAACATCCAATACATTGGATAATATTTGAGATTTTGCCTGTTAATAAATGAACAAAATATGATTAAAAAGCCAAATACATAAGCCTCAGTAATTTAGATACATCAAATTATATTTTCATTATTCCATTCCTACTAAATTCAATGTATTTTACTTAATATTTAAAAATACAAATTGACATTTATATCAACCAATATAATAGTGACAGCTACCAATGTTTAGAGGGGCTAGTTTGGGCTCATATTAGCCTAAGTATCTTACAAACATGATATTTAATCCTAAAGTCAACTCTGAAGCATATCTATTTTTATCTGTTTCAGGGATAAAGAAACAAAAGCTCTGAGTGTTTAACTAACTTGCCCTTGGTCACATGGTGAGTGGGTGGCAGAGCTGGGAAGTGACCCAGGTGTATATAATTCTAATGACTCATAGCCTTTCCAACCCCAAATAAGTAGATGGGTAATTTTATGCACACCATGGCTAAAGAACTAAATATAGTTTATCTGGTAGGAGCCCTGATAAGCAGTAATAAGTATTCCTCTGTGACAAAACATCTTTAGAAACTATTAACTATTTAAAAGTGGAAACACAGGAAGTGCATCTGCCTTTAGTTCCTGAGTGCACTTCAAGTTTCTCTGCATGTTGCACCTTCGCTCGAGTTTCAGATACCAGGAAGGCCCTCCATCCTCTACTATTTTCTTTGCCTGTCAGACTTCTCCTTCTCCTGGTTTTGTCCCCAGTTACTCCCACATCAGGAACCTTTCCTGGCCTTCCTTCTCCAGCTGTGTGCAGTGCCCATTCTCTGTACCCTCTTCCTACCAGCCCCTACAATAGTAATTTTACATCATCTTTTGGTGTCTATCTATCCCATGATACCATATAAGCTCCATGGGGTCCAAGAGGTTGGCAATGGCTGATCTGGAGAGTATTGTGCTAAGCAAAATAAGCCAGTCAGAGAAAGACAAGTACCACATGATCTCACTCACATGTGGAATCCAATGAACAAAATAAACTGTTGAACAAAATGGATCCAGAGACATAGAAGAATGGAACAGACTGTTAATCTCAGAGGGAAGGTGGCGGTGGGTGGGAAGAGATCAACCAAAGAACTTGTATGCATACATGCATAACCCATGGACACAGACAATAGGGTGGTGGAGGCCTGGGGTGGGGGAAAGGGGGTGGGCCTGAAGGGGCCAATGGGAGAAAAATGGGACATATGTAATACTTTCAACAATAAAGATGAATAAAAGTCAATGATTGAGAAAAATAATTCAAAAAAAGCTTTCCAAGAGCCTTCTTCAGAGTGAAAAGGAACAGGCAAATCTCGGGAAGGCCCCATTCTGAGGAGTCTCCTATCAGAGCTCCCTGGGTTTGCCCAGGGCACTGCAGGATGCTGAATGCCATCGGAGCTTAAACCCAACAAACTCCAGGGGGAGACTCAGGCCTTTCCGAGGCTCTCTGACAGCCTGGAATTGGGAGCAAAAGCAACAGGTCTTAACTTCTTAGCAAATCTCCTCAAGTCAAGAGAAAACTCTGGCAGGGATCAGAAATAATTCATTCGGACTCTCCATGGAAATACTCCTATTTTTAAA
>NW_006298623.1:371126-374268 GCF_000327345.1 Myotis davidii
ATTTGTTTTTTACCACAAATTTTAAGCAATGAGTGCATGTTATTGTTTATATGAGAAATGTTGAGTGCATGTTATTGTTTATAAATTGAAGCTGAATACAGTTGACTTAACAAGAAAAAACATGAAAGAAAAACAAAAGAAAATATTCAAGCCAATGATACTACTTTATTCTTCCAGAAATAACTGCATTTTAGCAAATATTTTCTAAACATAATCCTATCTAAGCCTAATTTTATATTTCCTAGAATAAAGGTCTGTTGATTTCAAAGGTGGTTAAAATATCCAGTTTTCATCTTATCAAATATCAAAATAAAAAACAATGGTATTCATTTTATATAAAAGTATCACAATAGAATCATCATTCAAGTATATATGTTTATTTAAATAGCACAAAAGAAAGATTATTCTTGTCCTAAAATGAATCTTGCTATCAATGTTACAATAATTTTTATAACATTTTTAGGGAGCATTTTAAAAGACTATGAAATAGCCAAAAAATGATTTTATTCCTATATTAAATTTACTATTAAATATATGATAAACATCGTGGATAACTGATCAAATGGAATGCTGTTTATCTGGATGTCTTAAAGTTCTGCTAATTCGTGATAAATAAAATGCCGATAAACTGGAATTTTCTTTCTCAGAAAATTGAATATTTAAATATTACTTTCCTCAGTTTTAAAAGTGTACATGTAGCCGAAACCGATTTGGCTCAGCGGATAGAGCGTCAGCCTGCGGACTGAAAGGTCCCGGGTTCGATTCTGGTCAAGGGCATGTACCAGGGTTGCAGGCACATCCCCAGTGGGAGATGTGCAGGAGGCAGCTGATCGATGTTTCTCTCTCATCGATGTTTCTAACTATCTCTCTCCCTCTCTGTAAAAAATCAATAAAATATATTTTTAAAAAAGTGTACATGTATACTCTATTTTTCTTATTCTTAAAGTAATCATTCCAATACAGGAACAGATATTTTGAGCCCCATTACTTGGACAAGGAAACCCAAGCTCATAAAGCTTAGGTCAAAGCCAATGGGTACAAAATGATTTAGAGCCAAGGTTTTTCTTCTTCTAGCCTAATCCTGTTCCCTACTGAATTAACAGAGGAAACATGCTTTACTTATGCTTTCTTGAAAATAAGATTACTTTTTGTTTGTTTTTAATTTATTTGCTTGTTTATTTCAGGCCTGAGCAAGCACTAGCAAATTGGAGGGATGGCCCAAGATTCTCCTTTCACTCATCTCCTCTGTTAGCCACATATATGCGGAGGGTTGGGGGCAACATAAACTTTGAAAAGAGTAGGATTATAGGACAAACTTAAACCATCTATCTCTTAACTAAGAGGTGTATATTTAACAGGATCAGTAAGCCTAGAAATTCACCATAGTACAGTAACATACTATTTTACAATATTTAAAAGTTCCCAGATATGTGAAAAATATATCACACATATTAATAACTTACCGCTTCCCGGTCTCCAGACCCAATCACCATACTCACTCCAGAGAAGAACTGACAACTAATTGCTAGATACTTTCACCTCCCCACTTAGGGAAGTTCTCCCCTTGAATCCGATGGCCACTGGAGCTCTGTGATAGTTACTGAATGTGAGAAACAGTAATATGTTTCCAATGGTAAGGTGATAAGAAACGAATGTGCCTTCTCTATCCTTTTCACTGTATGGTGTAACTTTGGAAGTAACATATTGAATATGGTGAATGTTACAGGTAAAAGTCACCAAATAGGGCCTTAAGAGGGAAGATGTCTTAGGAACATGCATGTTAAACTCTTAGGTGAGTAAAAAATAACTTTTACTATAGCAAGCATATTTGGGAACTACCCCTAACTGGGTATTGCTTGAGCTAACAAAAAGAAAATGTTTTTAAAAGGTGTTTCCCTTTAATAATGTACATAAATACGCTACTTCCCATGCCTTGCCGAAGTTTTCCTCCCTACTTGGAAACGTGAGTGCTCCTATTATAATTCTCTTTATCACTTTAGGCCCAGATCAAATGTTATCCAGTTCCAGTGTATATCCAATGGCATTATTCAAAGCCGCTTAGAAGGGCAAACTGTTTCATCTCTTTGAGACAAAGTTTTCTTCCTCAACTAATTGGAGCAAAATGGACATATCTTCTGTGTGCTCTTATACACTTTGCTTACATCCACAGAGCTTTGCTGCTCAATGTGTGACCCATAAACCAGCAGCATCTCCATCCCTGGAAACTTTCTAAAAACACAAACTGTCAGGTCCCATTCAGACTCACCGACTCAGAATCTGCAGTTTCACAGGTAACTTGAATGCACATTCAGTTTTGAGCACCTCTGTGTCAAAACACTTATCAGACAGTAGTGTTACAATTGGTTGAATACAGCTGTCTTCCCTTTTGTGAATTCTTGAGAGAGGGAACCGTGTCTCATTCTGCCTGATATACAATGTTTTACATCGCCTTCTTTCAATTTTCCTCCCGGAAGCCCTGTCCTTCACACTTTGCAACTAGAACATTGCTGGTTGAATCAAATTTAACTAATTTACTGAGATAAAAACGACTGAAAATTCCATTTGAATATTTGTCACTTATGCCCAAGCAAAGTCAACGTCAGCACAGATAAAATAAATAGCACTATCAATAAGAGTACAAAAGGGGAAATTATGTACCTCACTAAGCCTAAGTGTTTGTACCCGTAAAATGAAGACAGACAATAGTTACCTTGCAGAGCTGTTGTGAAGAATAGACATTCTGAATGAAAAACACCTTGCAGAGTGATATAGTGCATTCGAACGATTGCTACCATTTTATTTAGATCACTATATACTACTTCTTTGTAAAATAAATACCCAGGAAATAGAATTTCTCCCTAATTATTAGACAGAAGTGGGATTTCAGACTGGGTATAACAGAGAGGTCAGTAAATCATTGTACCTTCATAAAACAAATATTATATTGGGTACATTTGTTAAAAGCTATTTCAGGAAATCAACCAAAAGCAAACAACAAGAAGTAGTCAGTCAAGAAAAACACTGTGCCATTAGTGAAGAGTATCCAGCTGCCTTGCAGGGGGCTGCTCCTATTTTATATTTCCCTTCCCAGTTTTATCAGTGTAACTAGGGCAAGACTGGCCTTGCTCAATAGTGTGCTTGA
>NW_006298623.1:374291-383680 GCF_000327345.1 Myotis davidii
GCAGGAAGAAATCTTGAAGTTTCTGTGGCATTATCAACAATCTAGTGAATTTGGTTACAAGTGAATGGGGAAAACCTATAGCTCTGAAAGCCTGAGGTTTTGGTCCCAGTTGGGGTAAGCAGTAGGCCAGCCAAACATTTAATGGGATGATCCTGAAAATGAGAGTGCTATAGAAAGGCTGATTAAGAAATGAAAATCATCAAGGAGAACAAAATGAAAGTTATTGAGTATGACCTACATAGGTTAAGAAGAGATATAAAATGGAAGAAGGATTGCCAGGACTGACCAGCAGACCCTGAGAGACGGATGAGTAGATTACTCTGACACACATTTCTGTGAAAGAGAGGGCTATGGGGCTGCTTGGTAGGAGGCACCAAAACAGCCCAATTGCCTGCCTCCTTAGGCTTTTATTGTAACAACAGCTTGAACTAAAATTAACCTCCAGATACAATCAGCAGGGTAAGTATCCTTAAGACATTACATGCTTCTACAAGGTCAGGTCTAAAGACTAAACATAGAGATTCCAGCAAAACACACAGGGGTTCAGACTTGTTTGAAAAAAAAACAAGGCAGGGGTTGCTGCCTTTGGCAAGGTCCCCATAGAGGTCCTGACCTTTTGGAGATTCCTCCTTACAGACTTTCCAACCAAGTCCTGCGCTTTCCCACAAAGGATGACTTGGTGAACTTGATGATAGATCAAGATACATTATCCAATTTGAAAACCAAAGAGGAAAAGATTGAAGAAAATGAATATAGTCTTAGAGACCTAGGGAATAGCATCAAGCATCAAACATACATTTAGTGGGAGTATCAGAGGAGAGAAAAGAACAAAAATATATGAAGAAATGAATGTCCCCAAATTCTCATATTTGATGAAAAGTATTACTTTAAAAATCTAAGAAACTCACAAAACCTGAAGATAAACATAAGGAGATTCATACCAAGACATATTATAAACAAACTACTGAAAGCCAAAGAGAACCAGAAAAACTTGAAAGCAACAAAAGAAAAATGACTCATTAGATATAAGCATGAATTAATATGAGTAACAGCTGATTTTGCATCTGAAAAAAATGAAGACCAGGCAGCAGTGGAATGATACCAAGTGCTGAAAGAAAAAAAATGCCAAAAATAATTGTATATTTAGCAAACCATCCTTCTAAAATAAAGGCAAAAATTAAGATATTCCCAAGTAGACAAGTAAGATATAATTCATCATTAGCATTATTATTTCTGCCTTAAGATTTTAAGGCTAAAAGGTATTAAATTTACCAGAAGAAAAGTGGAACTCCAGGAACATTAATATATGGATAAATGTAAAACATGCTTAAATATTTAGTTTATCTTTTCTTCTCTTAATTTCTTTTAAGGGCACAAAATTATATATAGCAATAACATTAACACTGCTGTGGGTTTACAACATTGATATAAATCAGTATTGTGTATAACAATATCACAAAGAACTGGAGAAAAATAGACTAAGTTATGCCATTTACACAATATTTTACCACAATAAGTCAGTGTTAATGTGAAGTAAATTGTTACAAGATGTATATTACAATACTAGTACAACCACTGAATAAATATATGTATATCCATTCATGCACACACTCATACACACACAAAAAGGTAATTTCAATAGTACAATAAAAAATTTGTTTAATACAAAATAAAGCATTAAGGAGGAATAAAATAACAAAAAAAGACAGAGACATATGAAAAACAAATAGCAACACATAAGATGTAAACCCAAATACATCAATAATTACATTACGTGTAAATGAACTAAATACTACCATTAAGAGTCAGACTTGCCCTGACTGGTTTGGCTCAGTGGATAGAGCGTCGGCCTGTGTAC
The DNA here is from genome assembly GCF_000327345.1 of Myotis davidii. Lineage (NCBI taxonomy): Eukaryota > Metazoa > Chordata > Mammalia > Chiroptera > Vespertilionidae > Myotis > Myotis davidii. The sequence goes on from NW_006298623.1 coordinate 376,150, forward strand.
TGAAGGGTCCCAGGTTCGATTCCATTCAAGGGCATGTGCCTTGGTTGCAGGCACAACCCCAGTGTGGGGTGTGCAGGAGGCAGCTGATCAATGTTTCTCTCTCATCGATGTTTCTAACTCTCTATCCCTCTCCCTTCCTCTGTGTAAAAGTCAATAAAATATATTTTTTTAAAAAAAGAGTCAGACTTGATTTTTTTAAAAAAGGCAAGACCCAACTATGTGCCATTTATGAACTAACTTTAAATTCAAAGACAAATAGTTTAAAGCAAAAAGATGGAAATATATATACCTTGAAAGTAATAACAATAAAAAACTGGAGTGGTTATATTAGTAAGAAATATAACAAGACAAGGAGGGATATTTTATAGTAATAACAGTCAATGAAACAGGATGTTCTAACAATTACATATGCAATTAACAACAGAGCCCTAGAGTACATAAAGCAACAACAGACATGCTAGTAACTAAAAAGATAGCAAGTCCATTAAAAAATTACAGTTAGAAATTTTAATACCCCCTATCAGAAATTAATAAAATAGCTAGGCAGAAAATCAGTAAGGATATAGAAAACTTGAACACTGCCATCAAGTAAATTAACCTAAATCACATTTAAAGAACCCTCAACCTCACAACATCAGAATATAAATTATTTACAAGCGCACATGACACATTCTTCAAGACAGACCATATGTTCCACATAAAACAAGTGGTAATAAATTCATAAGAATTGAAATCATAGAAAGCATGATCTCTGACCTCCATAAAAAATTAAAATTAAAAATCAGCAACAAATTATTTTGTGAAACAAAATATTTAGAAGTTGAACAAACTACTTCTAAATAACCTTTGGATAAAAAAAAAATAAACCGCACACAAAAAAATTAGAAAATATCGTCAACTGACTGATCATGAAAACATAATATATGTGATGTCAATGAATAGAAAAAAAATGAATAAATCAATGAAATCAAAACTGGGTTTTTTTTAAGTACACTTGAAAAATTATAAAGCTGTGGCTAGACTGACTGAGAAAAATAAAGAGTAAAATACAAGTTAAAAAAATAAATAATGAAATAAGGAACATCACTATTCTGTAGAAATTAAAAGGATTATAGAAGAATAAAAAAAATGATGCCAACATTTTGACAACATCCAGTGAAAGACACAAGTTACCAAAACTGACTCTAGAAAATTAGAATAGAATAAGGAAATTTTTTGAATTAGTAATTCAAAATCTTCCTATGAGAAACAAAAGTCCCAGACTCATACTGTTTCACTAATAAATTTTAACCAATATTTAAGAAAAAAATTATAGCAATCCAACACAAACACATTCAGAAAACAGAAGAAAAATATTTCTAAACTCATTTTATGAGGCTAATACAACCCTGATAGCAAGGTAGATAAATAACCACATTACAAAAAAATACAACTACATAAAAATAAACTCAAAATGGATAAAGGACTTAAACGTAAGAGGAGAAATCACAAAAATCTTAGAAGAAGCTATAGGCAGCAAAATAGCAGACATTTGTCGTAGCAAAATCTTTACCGATACAGCTCCTGGGGCAATGGAAACTAAGGAGAAAATAAACAAATGGGATTTCATCAAAATAAAAAGCTTCTACACAGCAAAAGACCTCATCAACAAAACAAGAAAGCCACTGCATGGGAGAACATACTTGCCAATGTGATCTCTGATAAGGGTTTATTTAATCTCCAAAATTTATAGGGAACTCACCCAACTCAAAAAAAGGAAAAAAAAAAAGCCAATCAAAAAAAAAAATGAGCAAAGGACATAAATAGACACTTTTTGAAAGAGGACATAGAGAAGTCCAAGAGACATATGAAAACATGTTCAAACTCACTAATTATCTGAGAGATGCAAGTCAACACAGCAATGAGGTACCATCTCACATCTGTCAGAATGGCTATCATCAACAAATCAACAAACGACAAGTGCTGGAGAGGATGTGGAGAAAAAGGAATCCTTGTGCACTGCTGGTGGGAATGCAGACTGGTGCAGCCACTGTGGAAAACAGTATGGCATTTCCTCAAAAAATTAAAAATGGAACTTCCACTTGACCCAGTGATCCCACTTCTAAGACTACATCCCAAGAAACCAGAAACACCAATCAGAAAGGATATATGCAGCCCTATGTTCATAGCAGCACAATTTACCATTAGCTAAGATTTGGTAACAGCCTAAGTGCCCATCAGCAGATGAGTGGATTAGAAAACTGTGGTACATCTACACAATGGAATACTATGCTGCTGTAAAAAAGAAGGAATTCTTACCATTTGCAGCAGCATGGATGGAACTGAAGAGGATTATGCTAAACAAAATAAGTCAGTCAGAGAAAGATAGATACCACATGATCTCACTCATTTGTAAAATATAATGAGCAACATAAACTGACAAACAAAAATAGAACCAGAGTCATAGGAGCATTGAACAGACTGTCCAACCTATGAAGGAAGTGGGGGAGGAGGTGTGAGGGGATAAGAGATCAGCCAAAGGACTTGTATGCATGCATATGAGCATAGCCAATGGACACAGATGGGGGTGGGGTGGGGGATAAGGGCATGTGCTGAGGGGTGGAGGCAATCAGGGAGAGGTCAATGGGGGGAAAAGGAAGACTTATGTAATATTTTAAACAATAAAGAATTTAAATTAAAAATAAATAAATAAATAAAACTACAGTCCAATATGCCATATGAAAATAAATGCAAAGTTACTTCACCAAATATTAGCAAATCAAGCATCAACATGTCAAGTATGCATCATGAGCAAGTAAAATTGTATCAGAGTAATGCAATGTTAACTGAACATCTCAACATCAAATATTGTAATAAGTCATTTTAATAAAAGGCAAAACAACATAATCATCCCAATAAGAGCAGGCAAAAAATCACAATAGGGAATCTGAAGGGACTTTCTCCCTTGGTATTCTGATAAGAGCATCTACCAAAAGACTATGACTAATATCACAATTAATGGTGAAAGACTAAGTGGTTAGCAATGGACAACCCAAAAATAAAATTAAGAAAATAATGATACCCACAGTCACATTAGAAGGAATAAAATACTTAGAAAAACATTTAACAAAAACTTGTAAGAGCTTACCACTAAAAACTAAAAATGATAAGAGAAATTAAGTTAATTCTAAATAAATGGAATAAAAATCATGTTCATAGAATGAAATACTCAATATTTTTATGATGGACTCCACAAAATTTTTAGATGGCTATTATCAAGGAAACAGAAGCTAAGGATGAGGATGTGGAGTAATTGGAACCCTGGCACACCATTAATGGGAATTTAAAATGGTTCAGCTGCTGTAAAAAAATTTTGAAGGCTCCTCAAAAAATTAAAGATTAAATTACCATTCTGGTAATTCCACTCCTGACTGTCTGATAAAAACAATTGAGATATTTGCACACCCATGTTCATAGTGGCATTATTATACTAGCTAAGAGGAAAAAGCAATCCAAGTGTCATCAATGGGTCAATAGATAAACAAAATGTGCTATACAGATACAATGAAATATTATTCAACCTTAAAAAAGCTGACATATGCCACAATATAAATGAACCATGAAGAAATTATGCCAAATACAATAAGCCAGTTACCAAAGACAAAGACTGTATAATTTCACTTGTATTAGGCATATACTCAATGCCTAGAAACAAAGTAGAATGCTATTCATTAGGTAAAGAGTTTCAGTTTTGCAAGATAAAATTCTGGAGATCAATTGGAAAGAATGTGAACATACTGAACTATACACTTTAAAATTCTTGTTGCAAACATTTGTAAATTTACTTTTAAAAATGTCTGCCTTCTCAGACATGGTTCATCGGACAGGAAGTGAGGATCTAGTCCAGGTTGATTTTATGAGAATTTAGATGTGGAATCAAGAAGGTCACATTTGGTCTGTCAGGTAAATTCATAATTTGTTAATTATAATAAAAGAATAAAGTAGAATACACACACACATACAAAGAGAAGGAGTCTCCCCGGGATCTCAACAGCTTTCCAATCTCCAGTCGTGGGTCTTACCATGACTGGGCCACATCATCCATATGCCCTCACAAGACATCTGTGAGGCCATCAGCAACAAGAAAAAATTATTCTTTTTGATCAAGCCAGTGTAAGAGATCTGATTAATACAACGATTGCTACTTCCCAACTAGAGCGACAAGATTTGAAAATGTGGGGAGGTGTTTTTGGTTTTCACAATCATTGGAGAGCACTACTGACATTTAATGGGTGATAGCCAGCAAGTTTAATAAATATTCTGAAATGTGAGGGATGGAGAGTTTAAGAATAAAAGTTCCTGCCCCAAATACTCAAGAGCATCCCCACAGAGAAATACATAGATGTAGCCTTATATTAGCAATACCTTTAAAATTATAGAAACACAGTGAAAATAAATCATAACACCACCATATTAAAAAGTAAGAAATAGAGGTCTCTTCTAATTCATGAGTGGCACTTTCCAAAGGTAACCATTATTAACAGTTTGGTTTATATCTCTGCAGCCTTTTCTCTCTGCTTAGAAGGACCCATCTGGATTTGTAACACAAAACAAATGATTTTTTACTTGATAATACAAAAACTATCGTTTTAAGTAATAAGTAGTCTGTGAACAAGAATGTGAAGGTTATTGTTATGAAATATTTAAAATAGATAACTATGCATATTAAGTACCATAACACTGAAGCATATCTATTAAAAAGATATTTTCCAATTTTAAAACTCAAAGACATTCATATTTCCATCTTCTAAACATGAGAGTTTATATATAGCAATACTAAAAGGTATCAACAGGAGGCAGAGGGGACTGCAAAGGATTGAAATTACCTGTGCAACTTCTCCACGTGCTAAAAATGTTTAAAAACAAAACAAAACAGCCTCTAGGGCACACCGTACATGGTGCTGTAGAACAGAAGCTCAAACTAAAGCCCCAGAATGGGATTTACTGCCAGCATCCCCAGGTCCCCCCACATCCTTCACTACACTGAGTGCTGGTAGGATTTCATCTGGTCACTGTTCTAAATTCTCACCTGAACTTTCTTTTTTTTCTCCCTGGAATGATATTATCTCTCAAATTACACTCTAGAAGAATTCATCACTCTGACAATGTATCATTAATCAAAGTAAAGGGAGTTGATATTTTATAACATTTTGGAATGGATGGCACCCTGCAGAAGTTAAGGTCCAAGAGCAAAAGTTTTAGTTTAGTTAGAAAAAGGATAGACTTTATGACGGTGTCGGTGCTTCAGAACACAACTACCATCATCACCCCACACCATGGCTGCCCGGCCATGAACATTAATGCCCATGTTGACAGAGCCATACCTCCTCATGTGACCCAGAAGTTCCAGCTCACAGAGTTCCCCGCACAATTTAGACCTATGTTACTTCCTAATTGTGAACAAAGAAAATGCTGCAATGTCTCTTTTCATGGTGTTAACTTTCATTGATTTTCCAATTACAGAGTTTTAGAAGAGATTTATTGCAACCATAGCCTTGCATTAGAAACTAAAAACTAATGTCTGTGGGAGAGTTCTGCTATCTCATTTGTATATGCTAAGCAAAAAGGTAGAGGGGGAGGAAAAGAGATACATATACACAGAGAGAAAGAAATTGTGCTACAGCAGAAGAAACGTTATGAATTCATCAGTTGCAGTGAGTGGTAGGTTGAATATGGGCAGACTTGGATAACTTTAATAGATAAAGTCATTTCAGGAATAGCAAATGCACTAATGGAATTTTTAAATTATATATATATATATATATTCGTTATTTATTTATTTTGGCCTTCTTTTTGAGAAAAACGCTTTCCCTCACATATCATTTGGGAACATTTTCCCAAGAACAGTTTGTTCTGTTTTCTTTGCTATGAATTACCGCTTAAGCAATTGGTAAACAGAAGTATGATAACAGAAAAACTATGGAGTTTTATTGGTTCTTAGGTTGTTGTTTTTTTCTCTCTCTCCAGCACATTACTGTAAGAAGGCAATTAAGGGCAGGCTATCTCACAATTAAAGCCAAAACCTTAGCAATGTATGAAGACCTTAAAAAAAAACAGTTGAGCCCTAGCAGTTTGGTTCAGTGGTTAGAGTGTCGGCCTGCAGACTGAAGGGTCTGGGGTTCAACTCCAGTCAAGGATACATATCTCAGTTTCAGGTTCTTGATCCCTGGCCCAGAGACATCGATGTTTGTCTCTCCCCCTCCCCCTCCATTCTCTCTAAAAAAATGAATAGGAAAAATATCCTTGTGTGGGAAGAAGGGAAGGGAAGGGAAGGAAAAGGAAGGGGAGGAAATCATGGAAAAAGAAGAAGGAGAAAAGGAAGAAAGGAAGGAAGGAAAAAATGGAGGAAGGAAGGAAGGAAGGAAGGAAGGAAGGAAGGAAGGAAGGCGAAAAAGTTGAAGAAATAGTGACTTTTCAGAATGGGAAATTATTCAGAAACTAGAGGCCTGATGCACAAAATTTGTGCAAGATAGGCTTTCCTTCCCCCGGCTGCCAGCACCGGCTTCCCTCCCTCTCACCTCTAGCAGCACCCGGGACCTGGGCTTCCCTCGCAGCCCCGGCTTCATCCAGAAGGACAGAAAGATGTCTGGTCTAATTAGCATATTGTGCTTTTATTACCATAGATCATATCTTTAGTTATATGTATTTCTGCCATAACATAATATGCAAATTTATATCACAAACACATGTACACTAAATAATTATGCTTTAATTTATAGCAAAGTAAAGTTTACTAAAAGTTATCAAACATTTGCTCAAGATTTCTTTATTCAAAGAAACTATTTTGCTAGTATATTTATAGTCATGCATTGCATTGAACACATTGCATGTGGAGGGTATAAGGATTCCATTATCTGTAGTCAACACTAACAATCAGAATAAATCTCTCAGTTTAAAACTACATAGAAAAGAAGGAATACTAACTCACCAAGCAGATAAATTCCTTAAGTTATCACGGATCTATGTCAAGATGCAACAATCCCATTAAATTTCTACTTAGTAAAAATATTTTTCCAAAGTAAATGTAATCCTATCTAATAATAGAGAAACATGGCAATTAACTATAACTTCCCTACCCTTCCCATTGGCTAATCAGCGAGATATGCAAATTAACTGCCAACCAAGATGGCGGCTGGCAGCCAGACAGCTGATGCGAACAGGAGGCTTGCTTGCTCCAGTGACGGAGGAAGCCAAGGTTCCCCGCCAGCCGCTGCCAGCCTCTGAGCTTGCACTCTAAGCAACTATGATGCAATTAAAGAACCTAAACAATCCCCAAAAACCTGCTTTCAGCCGTCAGAGCTGGAGTGAGCAGGACCACAACAGTGTTACAATTATAGAACCCAAACCTGCTTTCAGCAGCCGAGGTCTCAGGGCTGGAGCCGAGCCTCAGAGCTAAAGCCGGCTCTCAACTCCAGTGACAGCCATAGAAGGTAAATAAATCCCAGAATTAATAAAAAAAGAAAAAAAGGAGAGGTTGGGAGCTTCAGTCACC
>NW_006298623.1:384100-387907 GCF_000327345.1 Myotis davidii
CGGGCCTAAGCCAGCAGGTGGTCATCCCCTGAGGGGTCCCAGACTGTGAGAGGGCACAGGCCAGGCTGAGGGACCCCCCTCCCCACCCCGAGTGCACACATTTTGTGCACCAGGCCTCTAGTATTTATTTAAAAGTCTAAGCAACTGGCCAACCAGCCAACCCACTGACCGGCCTACCGGCTGACCAGCTGACCAGTTGGTAGCTATGATGTGCACTGACCACAAGGGGGCAGACACTCAACACAGGAGCTGCCAACCGACAGCAACTTTGCAAAGTGCCCTCTTGCACTCTGGGACCCCTCGGGGGATGTTGGACTGCTGGTTTCGGCCCGATCCCCACAGGCAAGGCCTAGGGACCCCATCTGCTGGAGGGACCCTGCTCACACTGCAGGCGCCCTTCAAGCCCCAGCCCTTCCCCAGGTGAGGTTGCCGGGGAGGGATCACTGGAGGTTGGCTCCAGGGAATGTCCGGCCCATCTCACCCAGTCTTGCCCTGCTGGCCACCTTCTAATGATTTACTTTCAGTGTGCACAAATCCATGCACCGGGCCTCTAATATATATATATATATTAAACTTTATATATAATGTATAAAAAATAAAATTACAGCAGGAGAACTCACAACAAAACTGTATTTTACATCCACTTCTGCTCATCAAAGTTCTAAAAAAAGATATGGAATGTGCATGAGTAGTTCAAAAATACCAATGGTATAAGAAACTCCTTATTGCAAGCCAGACAGGAATGTGTGAAATTCATGTGGCTGGTTTACTGCTTACTCCAGTATCATTTAAGTATAACTTTAAGTAGAACTTAAAGGACCCTCAGATTTACCTTTCTTATAAAGGTCTAATGGAAACAACAGGATTTATGTATTATTATTCCCCCTTGACACATAAAGAGATAATAAAAATAAACAGGGACCTGGACACAGGCCCCTGGTATAAATGCAGCTTGCTATTCAACACATAGTAAATGCCAAGTGAAACTAACCTGGACTCGATATTTAGTATTATCTTAAAGTAACATGTAAAAATAATGAAATAAAACACTGCAGTTAAAATATTTTATATGAGGCAATATAGCATAAAATGTAATAGCTCAAAAGGTAATATTTGTCAAAAAATTTTTAAACCTCTTGTTATCAAAAAAACAGAATGTAATCTCAGTATAAATAATTGTGTCTTCAACTTTTATTACAACATTAAAAATTTCTATTTAGAGAGCAATCATAAAAGTGAGCCAGAATAGCAACAAGAAAATAATGCAGGAAACTCACACCTGCAACCTGCTTTCTATTTGCACTTTTGATGCCATGTAATTATGCACAATATTTTTGCAAGTATTCACTATTGTTTTAAACTAATATAACATGTAAAATGCATCTAGATAAGTTAGCTACTGTCAATAATTATTCATAGTTGAGCTACATGAGGAACAAGAGATTTTATATGCAATTCTCTGAATGATAGATTTTTAGGCAGAGCAGAATAAACTAACAATAAATAATTTGTCATATTTGATTTTTATATTTAGTAATGCTGTTACATAATAATTAGATGGTTTTTATCACATAGAGTCCAATGAACATAAAATAGAGTCAATAAAACTACTCTAAGATTTGTCAGATTCCATGGTAAATCTGTAAGAAAATGTAAGTAGCACTTGAAAATTATAAAGTTTCCATTGGTGATGGATATTTGCAATGTTATTGATTAAAGGTTCAGACATGTGATTAATCTAATGATCTGAATGGTCCCCTCCAAAATTGAGATTCTATTTTTCTCAATTTGGACAAGGAGAAAATCTGTATTTTTAAGTATACTCTCACAGACAGCTCTAATATCTTACTTCACTGTTGTTTTTTCACAAAGCGTATATATATATATATATGGAAAAGCAGCCCTAAAACCAAAAGTAACTATTGCATTAATATTTTAGACTCATTATCATTAATATTACGTTATTTTCTAATTTCTAAATTTAGATGGTGTAAGACTTGACTGAATTTCTGCTAGCAATGCATCCTAATAAAACCTAATGTATGGAGCACCTGCTATGAGTAAAATACTTTTATACTTGCTGTCATTGAATCTGACCCACACAACCACCCTGGGAGTTTCTGAGCTTGCATATATGAGCTTTATCTTAAAGATGCCCTCAGCATAAATTTCACAGAAGCACCTTCTTTTCCCTTTGACATTGATTCGGGCCCTCTCTGCACTAAACCCTTGTACTGCCTCTACCCTCTCCACTGTACCTGTCACTTGCTTCTGTAATATGCTCCCTAAACCACTATGTTCTTCCAACTGTCCACTGATGGTAACAGGCTCCTACTCTCCCTTTCCCATATTCCTGTCAAAGGTGGTCTTTTCCCTTCCCTTAGCTTTTCTTAGTACTCGCATCTAAAAGATCATCACACACATGGAGTTTCACTGAAGTGCAGGCTAATAAACAGCCCCATACTTAAGTCTTCTCAAAAATTCTTGCCACCATTTCTCCAAGAAAGATATCCAAATGGCCAATAAGCAATGAAAAGATGTGTGACATCATTAGTCATTGGAGAAAGGCAAATCAAAACTACCAGGAGATACTACTTTTTGCCCACAAAGATGCCAGAATCAAAAAGACTGAGAACATGTGTTCGTTAGGACACAGAGAAAGCAGAAATTTCGCACACTGCTGGTGGAAGTGCAAAATGGAGCAGTCATTTTGGAAAACAGTGGGCAGTTCCTCCAACAAGTAAAGACAGTCACCATAGGACCCACTGCTAGAGATACAGCTAAGAGAAAAAAGACACATGTCCCCACAAAACCCTGTACACAGATGTTCATAGCAACATTATCATAATAGTCAAAAGGTGGGAATGCAAATGTCCATCAAACAATGAGTGCATAAACAAAATGTGGTATAACCATACAATGAAATAAAGTACTGATACATGCTACAATATAGATGAACCTTGAAAATATTATACTTCGTAAAAAAAAAAAAAGCCAGACATGAAAGACCACATATTATATGATCCAATTTACATTAAATGTCCAGATACGCTCACCTACAGTGGCAAAAATAGATTAGTGGTTGCCAGTGAATTAGGAAAGAGGGATATAGGGGATGGAAGTGGTAGCAAAAGGTTTCTTTTTGAGGGAACGTTCTAAACAATTAATGTTCTAAACAATTAATTGTGCTGGGAGTTGCACATATCTGTGAATATACTAAAATCCATTGAATTGTGCAACTTGAATGAATGAATTGCATGGTATATAAATTATATATCAAGAAAGTTGTTTTTTTAAAAAAATTCTTGTCAGTGATGCCTATACAAGTGTTCTTCACTTACCTTTTGGGTATCCTATCATTGTGGTTTTTGACATTTTGGTTAATGAAAGACTTAACTGCAATGTCCACCAACGAGTCCTCCTGGATTCACTAAACTTTCAGACTACCAGGGCTGCCAGTAAAGCAGTCTTGGCATCAGTCTACTCAGAATGATAAGAAGAGGAATTCGATTGCCACCAGGACAGTATCTTTTTGGGTTGGATTCTGGCAGCAGTTCATGTGGAAGCAAAGCTCTGATAGCTGAGGGATACACCTCGCTTAGAAACCCCATTCTCCATGGAGTTAACCTGCACATCTTCCAGAGCCTCACAGCAGACAGGCCAGTTGTACAGCTCACCACACTCAGGTGTCTCGCTCCAAGTATTTATGGTTCTCCCAGTTAGAGGCAACTGACCAATCAGGAGTCATATTTATCATAAGTCTAGAAAAACAGTAGACATCACTACCTTTATCTGTATCCTAGGGAA
>NW_006298623.1:387957-394273 GCF_000327345.1 Myotis davidii
TACAAAAGAGCAAAGGCTTTTGCTAACCCTCCTTTAACATAGCACCTTAACATATAATAATTCTTTTTAATTATCCAATCTTTGGTTTTCAAAATTCAGAGAAAAATATACATCGCTACTTAAAATATAGTTTTAAATGATTTCAGGAATTTGAACATCTCATTAGGGATTCATTCACGTTTTCATTTGTTCAAAAATTGATTTATATGTGCCAGGTACAATATTAAGCACTGAAAATACTGTGATGAACAAGACAGAAATAGTACCTATCCTCACAGAATTTAAAATTTATCAGAAAAGCCTGGTCATACTGGCTCAGTGGTTGAGCGTTAACCTATGAGCCAGGAGGTCATGGTTTGATTCCCACTCAGGGCACTTGCCCAGGTTTTGGGCTTGATCCCCAGTAGGGGGCATGCAGGAGGCAGCCGGTCAATGATTCTCTCTCATCATTGATGTTTCTATCTCTCTCTCCCTCTCCCTTCTTCTCTGAAAAAAAAAATTATCAGAAGATATAAAAGAGGGACTAGTTAATAACTATATAGTTTTTTAAAAAACCTGATAAAGTGCAAAGTAATAATCATATTGAAGGACAATGAACACAGACTTGTGGCACAAGAAATAAGCATTATTCCCATTGAAAAAATAGGTAAAAATGCCGGTACTCAGTGGTTTATATGTATTTTAAATGCTTTATTTTTTTCTTAAGTGTAATATTAACTAATAGTTATAAATAGCAAATGTATGCATTTTAGTATATTTACATCACCTGGATTCTAAAATCATGTAAATTATAATTCCTTTTTGAAGGAACATTTACTTCCCATCCTTCTATTTATATAGTGAGACTTTGGGAGAAGAAAGTGAGCCTTCTGCCCTTCTAGGTTCTCTCAGAGCTGCCTGCCCATAGAGGGATGTGTTCCAATCTAGACCCCTGTTAAGGAGTTTTACCGGTTAGGCTCTGCTCTGCCGAACGTGCATAAATGTCTACAATTTGGTGGGGCGGATGGGAAAAAAAGAAGCAGAAGAAGGTTCAATTTAAGGAAGCACCAGGAAGTTGATTTGTCTGCAATTCATGCTACAACCACCAATTTTGATTATATCAATAATAAAATTGATATTTTGATTTCTACCTTCTGGATCTAATATCTATTTCTCAATTCAGAATTTGGAAAGTAAAGAAAAAGATGTTATATATTAACCTTCAAAATAGCAGCACTAAATTACTCTAAATTTAGGGCAACAATTATCTGTAATTTCACTCTGAATAGCATAATGTCATGTTTGTTCCCCAGAAAACAAATGCTGAGCTTTGCCTGCATGGCTTTCCCCGCTCTGAGAACAACACCTGGACAAGTGAAGGGAGGAGAATTGGGTAGAGAGAACAGCTGACTTCAATGCAACTGCCAATCCCAAGGCGGGGAGCTTTGAAAGCCCATCAGAGTTGACAATGGAGGTAAGTGGGCTGCTGGCAATGTCCCCTCACATAGACCAGAAATTGGACCAGAAAACAGGCTGCCTCCAGAGATGGAGTTTAAGCTTGGAAGTAGCCATTCCCTTTGAGGAAAATAATTTATGAGAGAGGCTCAACTATGGCTCATCCACAGGCAACACTCTAGTAGGTTAGGGAATGAGTGTCTCAGTCCTAAAGAGGAGGATCTGGGGGTACACCATAGCATCAACAATATGTGTACGCACAACATTTACAATGGGCCACCAGCCCTGGACAGAGTGGCTCAGTTGGTTGGAGCTTTGTTTCCTACACTAGGTTACAGGTTTGATCCTGGTCAGGGTGCATATCCAGGTTGCAGGTTCGTGCTTGAGGCAACCAATCAATGTCTGTCTATCTCTCTCTCTCTCTCTCTCTCTCTCTCTCTCTATCTCTCTCTCTCTCTTTCTCTCTCCCTTTCTCTATAATGAATTTTTTAAAATTAAAAATCTATATATATAAAGAGGCAGGGACCATCGCAACTGAACAGAAGACCAAACAGGCTGAATGGGGCGACCATGCTGGCAGGGGGGTTAGTGTGGGATGACCAAATGACTGAGCAGCAGGCTGGGTGGGGTGACCAGGCCGGGAGGGGGGTTAGTGAGGAACAACCAAACAACTGAACAGCAGGCTGTGTGGGACGACCAGGCTGGCAGGGGGTTTAGTGAGGGATGACCAAACGACTGAACAGCAGCAGGCTGTGAGGGGTAACCAGGCCGGCAGAGAGGGGGCAGTTGGAAGTGACCAGGTCGGCAGGGGGTTGTAGTTAAGGGCAACCAGGCCAGCAGAGGGGGGCAGTGATGGGCAACCAGGTTGGCAGGGGAGCAGTTTGGGGTGACCAGGCCTGCAGGGGGGGGGCAATAAGGGGTGACCAGGCTGGCGGGGGGCGGTTAGGGGAGACCAGGGTAACGGGACTGCCAGTTCAGGCCTAAACCTGCAGTCAGACATTCCCCGAAGTGTTCCAAATTGAAGAGGGTGCAGGTTGGATTGAGCAGACACCTCCCCCTGCCCCGTGAAGGGGGCCAGTAGGGGTGATCAGGCAGGCAGGCAGGTGAGCAGTTAGGAGCCAGCAGTCCCAAATTGTGAAGGGGATGTCTAACTGCTGGTTTAGGCCGATCTTGAGGATCGGGCCTGACCGGCAGTTAGACATCCCCCAAGGGGTCTTGGATTAGAGGGGGTGCAGGCTGGGCTGAGAGCCCCTACCCCCATGCATGAATTTCATGCATTGGGCCTCTTGTAAATAAATAATAAAATGGGCTACTATAAGATCATCCAATTAAGTAACCATATTATCCAAAATGACTTGCTATGATTCGAAAATATAACAAATAAGTCATGGCAATATAATGCACAGCATGGTGACTATAGTTGATAGTACTATATTGTCTATTTGAAAGTTGCTAAGAGAGTAGATCTTAAAAGTCCTCATCGCAACAGAAATATTTTTTGGAATTGTATAATGACAAATGTTAACTAGTCATTGTGCAATGGATACAAATATTAAATTATTATACTGTACAGCTCAAACTATTATATTATGTAAATTATACCTAAATAAAAATAAATAAAATGAAAATATAGTATTATTCTAAACGGTAACAGAATAATGATAATAATGTGAGTCCATAAGCTAATATTGGTTATTGTCAACTAAAAGAAAAAAAGTCTACCATAAAGTCAGTAAGCATAAATTGTACTGTGATAACTGAGGTTCTTCCTGATAATTACTTTCCTGTAGGTATGTTCAAGCAAGCAGATATTCCCACTGATAGCCATATTTACATAGGCATACCTTTATTTGAAAATAAAAATGTAAAGAGGCTGAATATAAATGTTTCACAGCAGAAAACATAGAAGTTCTACCTCAATTATTTATTCTTATTCACCTCTCCACTTCCCAAGATCGCTCCTTTCCATTTAAGGAAATCTCCATTCCAATTAAGAAAATATACATACCAGAATATATTAATGATTTGTTTAATCCAACCTCCCTTTGTGTATGTCACATCAAAATGCCTTTTGTTTTTCTCCTAGTTTCCATTATCTCTGATTAACCTTGTCTCTTCTGTTTGATTATATATTGTTTAAAGAAAATAGAAATTCCTGCTATATTAAGAATTATTTTCTATCAATGTGAGGCTCACCCACTACAATCATCTTTTTTAAACCATTAGTGTTGAAAATCATTCTAAATATAGAAGTAGAATTTTCATCCTTAGTAATTCCCATTGCACATTTACATTTTATTTTTCAGATAAGTAATTATTTAACAGTCTGAGAGGTAAAAATAAACTTGTGTCAAGCTCATTGCCAAGTCTAAATCAATCATAAGTCAAAAGAAAGGCCCTGTGAAATTATCATGTTAGTCAATATGGAAATGGTAATAGTTTGCGTTCAGTTTTCCAGAGATTTTTCTTGTAAGTAAAACAAGATATGGCAGAAAAAAATGGTACTTATTGACAGTGAACTTCATACAGACTCACTGGGCTAGAAGATGGAGGTCAAATGATTTACAATACTCAAATTTGGCTATGCTTTATCATAACTAGGTTAAAAAGATAAAGCATAGCAGCCATTAGCCTAGAATGCTTGCTTTTTATATAGTAACTAGAGGCCCAGTGCACAAAAATTTGGGCACTTGGGCGGGGGGGGTCCCTCAGCCCGGCCTGTGCCCTCTCACAGTCTGGGACCCCTCGGGAGATAATGACCTGCTGGCTTAGGCCTGCTCCCAGGTGGCAGAGGGCAGGCCCAATCCCTAGGTGCTGCCCCTGGTCGGGCTCAGAGCAGGGCTGATTGGGGAGTTGGGGCACCGCCCCCTGTCACACACAGAGCCACAGGGTGATCAGGGAGTTTAGGTGCTGCCCCCTGTCACGCTGATCCCGGTGCTGGGAGGCATATTACTCTTTTACTATATAGGATAGAGGCCTGGTGCATGGGGGGGGGCTGACTGGTTTTGCCTGCAGGGTGTCCTGGATCAGGGTGGTTGTCCCCACTGGGGTGCCTGGCCAGCCTGGATGAGGGGATGATGGCTGTTTGCAGCTGGTCACACACCCTTCAGGGTGGGGGGTCCCCACTGGGGTGCCTGGCCAGTCTGGGTGAGGGGCTGAGGGCTGTTTTCAGGCTGGTGGGTGACTGAAGCTCCCAACTGCTCCTTTTTTTCTTTCTTTTTTTTTATTCTGGGCCAGCTTTAGCTCTGGCTCCAGCTCTGAGGCCTCTGCTGCTGAAAGCAGGTATCTGGTTTGTTTGTGTTCTATAATCGAAACACTATATCAACTCCACCTCTGAGATCCCAGCTTGCTGAAAGCAGGTTTCTGGGGTTTTGTTTACCTTCTATATTTGTAACTATGTTCCAAACTGCAAGCTCAGAGGCTGGCAAGGCAGGTGGGGAACGTTGGTTTCCTCCGTCACTGAAGCAAGCAAGCCTCATGTTAGCTTCAAGCTGCCTGGCTGCCGGCCGCCATCTTGGCTGGCAGTTAATTTGCATATCATCCTGTTTAGCCAATGGGAAGTGTAGCAGTTGTATGCTAATTACCATCTTTCTCTTTTATTAGATAGGATGCTTTTTTTCCCCTCATATAGTAATTTTATTTTTATTTTTTTAGAAACCGCCATATTGTTTTCATAATGGCTACACTGTTTTTTTTTATTTTAATTGTCAATGCCAGTTTACATTCTATTTTGTATTAGTTTCAGGTGTGCAGCATAGTTGTTAGACAATCAAATACTTTCCCACCAAATTTCTTCACATCCTCACCAGCACTTGTTACTTTGTTTTTGTTTCTACTCTTTAAAAAAATTGAATTTATTGGGGTGACATTGGTTAATAAAATTATACAGGTTTCAGGTATGCAGTTTTACAATACACCATCAGTATCTTGTAGTGTGTGTTTACCACTGCAATTCAAGTATTCTTCCATCACCATTTTCCCCCCTTTACCTTTGTGTACTTTCCCTCATCCCCCTTCCCCTCTGGCAATCACCACACTGTTATCTGTGTCTATGAGTCTTTCTGTTTTTTCTTTGCTTAATCCCTTAAAATGTCCACCCTAACGTCTCAGATTAGGTATGAATTCAGCACTCAATAAAAAAACCTCTTATGGCTTTGATGGTACCAAAAGGGCGAAAAACCAAAAACACTCTATGACTGGTTAATAACAACTGATAGACAGAAAGAGATATCCACTCATCGCTGAGCCATGGTCATCAGGCCAAGGCACAAGAGCATCCGGACCCTTAACACATAGAGAAAGACGGGAGAGGATGGAAACAAGGACAGAAAGCAGGGTAATTTAGTAATTTCCCTCGTGCATTTTACTTGGCAGAAAATTATTTAACAAAGGTTAAAATTTATTGAAATGTATATTCCCTCTCCTTCCTCCTCCCTCTCCGTGTGTGTGTGTGTGTGTGTGTGTGTGTGTGTCCTAGGTCTCCGTTTATTTATTCTTCAGTTTCTGGCTTGCCTTTAAACGCTTGACTGTCAACTCCCAGCCCTAGCCACTGGATGGAGCCAACGGCATTTTCATACCTCATAGACTTTGTGCACTCTATGCTATTCTGCTTCCCATCTGTCTTACGGTTCTATGACTCCTGTATAAACCAGGAGTCCACGGTTTGAGTCCCAGTCAGGGCTCATACCCGGGCTGTGGGCTCCATTCCCAGTAGGGGTCATGCAGGAGGCATCTGATCAATGATTCTCATCATTGATGTTTCTATCTCTCTCTCCCTTTCTCTTCCTCTCTGAAATCAATAAAAATATATATTTCTTAAATGTAAAGATTTAAATCTACCAGTGATCTTTCAAAATATGAATCAAATCATCCTCATCCCTTT
>NW_006298623.1:394408-396181 GCF_000327345.1 Myotis davidii
TCTATAATAATAAAAGCATAATATGCTAATTAGACAGCCGAACAAACTTCAGGATGTCCTTCCAGACGACCTTCTGGATGAAGCCAGGGCTGCAAGGGCCGAGCTCCTTGCATGAATTTCATGCATTGGGCCTCTAGTAAATCATATGATGTCAAATCTACATTTAACCACATTTGTTGCTTAATTATGAGAAGTTTAAGACCAGCTCACATGGTTTGAATTTAGGCATTTCAAAAACCAATGACTATATGAAAATAAATAAAAGCTTCTAATATATAGGGGGAAACCTGAGAGATAAGCTTATTTACATAATAATGAGAATAAAAGAATAATTTTTAAACTAAACATAAAAAGTTAAACATAAATTAGATAGAAATAATACTTAGATCATGTGTTCAATTAAAACAATAGTTAAAAATATGGGCTAATTTTTAAATGTCAAATTCACAGATAGAATGCATAATATAAAAATTCTAATCAAGGTAAGTGTTTTAGGAACTATACTAAAACACAGTTTAAATAGCAAAATAGAATTCAGATTAGTGTTCAGTAAAATCATTTCAAGTATGTAAAGACTGTCTGTACATAATATAATTTTAGAAATTAGTGTAAATCATCCTAAATTCTCAATAATTAAGCATGTTTTAAATGTCTTTGTGTTGAAATGTTCTATAAATACACTACCAGTAAAGCATTTTAAAGTCATACCTGCAAAAGAGTTGTTCTATGGAACCTCAGTGCCCCCTTCTGGTGAATTTTAGCGAAGCATCCTGAACAGTAATCTTCTCCACACTCAAGACATACCTTAAAGATATTTAATTTAAAAAAACAAAACAAACAAAAACACAGTCTTATAATATGACTTTGATAAAATGTTTGTGTAAAGATGTCATTGCTATTATATTTATTTCTTCCATTACATACCTATAGTGAAGTTAAGATTTAACTCAGAAAAACTAATTTGTAAACAAATTACTCTCATATCAAAATAACTATACTAGCTAGAATGTTTTATTATGTGTGTTAGATGAATGTATGTATGTAACCTTTTTTAATAGATCATAAAACAGTAGGCAGCATCAGGTCAAACTTCTTGACCTGGTAAAAACTACACAGCACTATCTCTGGGTGAAGACTATTCCAATGTTAGTTCTTTTATCTGTCTGTATGGATTAACAGGGTACACTTAGTTTCAAACGGTGTGCATACAATTTGCCTCTAAAAGGCCCCATGCAACTTCCTTGAATGTACTCTTTCACTGATGCTTCTCCAAATATGGTTTTAAAAGTATTTTTAGAAGACTCCTCCAACAAAATTATTTTTAAAAATATGGATAGAACTGCCTCAAAATGTCAGCAACATTTATAACTGGTGAAATTATGGACAAGGATACATTTATCTTTCAAATTCTTTACATGTTTAAATGTAATTTTTAAGTTTAGGGATAAATTGAAAAATGTGAGGTACTTGTATCTATAATGGTACCAAGCAAGACTGAAAGTGAAAAGAAAATGGAATTTTTACTGCAATTGAAAGTACTACCATGCAGTTGTACAGTCATTTCAACACTCTTACCACTATGGCAAAAAGCAGTGAAAATGGCTAGAATCCCTCATTTCCTTGAGTCGGCCCAGGTTAAGAAGTACTGGTCGTGCAAATAAGAAATCATGACAAGATGGTTCCAGAAATTATGTCAAGGAGCTCACTTTCCCTTTGACTCTCTTTCATTTCCCCCCTTTATGGGGCCCTCCACCATTCTCCTCCTCCTCGCTC
>NW_006298623.1:396198-397714 GCF_000327345.1 Myotis davidii
CTTATCAGGGCTGTAAGCCTAAAGCATTTGGGGCAGATTGGGGAGAGGTTGACCAAGCTCTTCTGCCTTGTACTGGCCAATGGTGGGCTGAAATGTGCAATATAGTGATGCTTCTCAAACTGTAATGGGCACATGGATCACCTGGGATTTTGTTGCAATGCAGACTCTGCTTCAGGAATTCTGAAATGCCACCTGAGATGCTGTATTCTAACAGGCTCCCAGGTGACACCAAGCTCTCGGCTGCATGCACTGAGTAATAAGGCACTAGAATATATAAAACATAGGAAAGTAGACTAAGCTCTTATTAAAAATTCAATAGACATTTTATGTCCATTTTTAAAAAATTGTATTATAAGTCCCCATATGATGACATAGTCACCTACAATAATGTAGACAGATTTATCAGATATAAAATGACTAGGCCGCCGAAACCGGTTTGGCTCAGTGAATAGAGCGTCGGCCTGCGGACTTAAAGGTCCCAGGTTCGATTCCGGTAGGCCAATACTACAAAAGGGTTAAAAGAGTAAGAAATATGAAACTAAAAGGAAAGGCTAGAATCAAAGAACAATATTCACAATGTTTAGTGAGCATTTACTCACTGGTCTAAGGGCTTTACATGTTTCATCTCATTTAATCCTCACAACTCTCTAAAGTGACAATGACCATTGTACCTCCAATGTGAAGGTGATTAAGAACACAATGATTAAAAATTTGTCAAGTAGCATAATTAATAGAGCCAGAATTTCAACCCCATATTCTGGCTCAAAGCTTAAGCTTTTAAGCACAGCCCACCTTACTAATCATTAAGCCAATTATTATCATTAATTGCAATACTAATCATTTATTTATTTACAAAACGCTAAAACCTGCAATCAAATAAAAGCCAATATTTTTAAATGTCTGCATGTTCAGACAATGTGAATACTTAATGCCACAGATCTGAGCATTTAAAATAGCTAAGATGGGAACTTTTAAATTATGATAATTTTTTTAAAGTTCATGAAATTGACACCAATGAAAAGTTAGAGAGCTGTCAGAAAGCATTATTTTGGGGGCCTTTTTTAAGTTCACTTTAGAACTTTTAAGGAAAGAAAGAATAAATGTCACTGGGGGGAGGAAGGAAGACTTGTACATAAATGTACACAGCAGCCATAGATGTAATGGGGGGGGAAAAAAACCAGAAACAACCTAAATGTCATTCAACACGGGAACAAACAAATAAATCTTGGTATATCTATACCATGGAATACTAGTCAGTAATACAAATGAACAAACTACTGATAAATATAACATGAATGAATCTCCACATGGAGCAAAACTTATACAAAAAAATATTTATATACACAGGGGTGAGCAAGAGGTTAATAATAATAAATAAATATATAATAATACAAGAATAAACTCTGTGTTTTGTTTACTCACACCTGTAAACCTCCTTAGCCCACCCCCATGTATATACCTTATAATTCCATTGACATGAAGTTCAAGAACAGGCACTACTAAGTGTAAGGTGCTA
>NW_006298623.1:397748-407170 GCF_000327345.1 Myotis davidii
GAGCGGTTGCCTTTGCGGTGGGGATGAACTGGAAAAGGCCAAGGAAACCTGCGAGGGTATTCTGTTATCTTGCTGGGATCGCAGGCATTTATAGGAAGGCGTCTAGGTACACATTTAAGATCTTTCCACTTCACAGTAAGTAAAATATACCTCAATTAAGAGAGGAAGAGAGAGAGAGAGAACGAGAGGAGAGAATATGATGACAGCAAGTTAACAAACCCTTCAAGTGTTACCAGAAGGGGCACAGAGGGAAATGAGGGGGTCAAAGGAGGATGTCTGCTGCAGTTTGGTTTGGGTTGTAGGTGGGAGATACTGTAGTGTGTGTGTGTGTGTGAGAGAGTGAGTGAGTGTGTGTGTGTGTGTGTGTGTGTGTGTGTGTGTCCGCATTCGTGCGCTGAACCAAGGCAGAGAGGGCAAGTTCAAGTAGTGCCTCACCCGGGAGTGAGAGGCGTCGTCTCAGTGCCGTGTGTGCCTTCCCCAGCAGCAGGCACACACATCCTAAGGTGCACAGCGTGCACACTTCACAGTAAGAGTCACAGAGGGAAAGCATGTCGCTACCACAGCAGGGCAAGTATCTGAGACCACGTGTAAGTTCTATTCCCGTGTCTCAGTAGAGTGTACGTACCAGCAGAGCGGCTTTGTTCTCACACTGCCCACAAACCTTCCCTCTTATCTTGGGCTTCTCTCTTTCAGAAAAATTTGCTATTTGATAATTAAGAGCTTGTCTCACTGGCTCTGGAAGAAAAAAAAAGTCAGATTAATCACTTTCCAATATGATGTTTAGATTTCCCAATGATCAAGTAATTAATGAAACTATGCATATTTCTAAATTATCAAATACTGTTTAAATACTAGTTGGCCAGTAAGCATGGCATGTAGCCAAGCCTAATCCTCCCAGTAGGCTGAGGAGCCCACAGTCCCCTTCCTGTGACCATAGGCCACACATATTCACCCATATCCACTCTGCTTAAAATTCACTTAAACTGGGCATGTACAATTATAGAACGTAGTGAGTGTTAAAAACTATGTTCTTGCCCGACCGGTGTGGCTCAGTGGTTGAGCGTAGACCTATGAACCAGGAAGACACGGTTCAATTCCAGGTCAGGGCACACGCCTGGGTTGCAGGCTTGATCCCAGTGTGGGGCGTGCAGGAGGCAGCCAATCAGTGATTTTCTCTCATCATTGATTATTTCTCTCTCTCTCCCTCTCCTTTCCTCTCTGAAATCAATAAAAATATATATATTTTAAAAACACACACTAAAAAACTATGCTCTTGATAGAATACCTGTGGCATTCTGCCACAGCTCCAGATCAAACTGAAGCCCACACAGAACTTCTATACTAAATGTTATACATTTCTAGAACTTGTTCTGCCAAATCATCTTAGCCATTCAAATCAAATGTGTTTGTCCTCTATTAAAAAGTCTTATTTTATTTGGAATTATGTATTCAATATTAATTTAGGTTTTTGTTGTCAAAATATATTAAAATATAAATACATTTTTCAATATTGCCTTAATTTCCTAGAGTAAATTTTAATTTATAATTTAAAATTTATAATTATCCTAGTTAAAAGATTACATTAATAAACTTTAAGGACCAGTGCTATGAAAGTCCTCACTATGAAAAATGCTATATTATAATCATATTCTAAGTTGATATTCTTTGTAAATAAACTAATCCCCCCTCCACTACAAACAAGCATATGTAAAATGTATTTTGAGTATCAAAGATAGAGAGTCATCATTTGAGGGTTTGGAATCTTTATATTGCATTAACAACTCTAGCACTTTAATTTTCTATGTAATTCAAATGTAAAAGAAATTGTATCTGTAGCAACTAATAATACAATGGTAAACTGTTTACCTTGAAGCTTCTCCTTCAGTAATTTTAATCTCACTTTTCCAGGAGAATGCTATATCAATGAAATAGATACTATTTGTTAGGTATACATTCTCTTATTCAAAGAAAGTTTAAGTCATTACCAAAAATAAAGTTATAAAATTTTGGTGCATCTTGAACAAAACAAATGTTTTGAAAGAATAATATAAAATTAAAGATCCTCATTAAAGCATAAGTAGACCTTGTAATTAAGTTGATACAAATTTATAAAAAAGAAAATAAATTTTGGAAATACATAAAAACAGTCTTTTAAAACACCATAAATTATTAATGAGACTAAGTTATCTTATGTTAAACAAATATCATTATATATCATCAAATGATTTTAGGAAAGCACTGCTATTCAAATATTATGAAAGCTTTTCTAGCTCTGATCTTTCTAAAAGACACAAAGTCTAATATTTGCATAGACTGGATCTAAACTGAATTATGACTGAGCTACTCTGCTAATATACTGTAGGAGTCAATATTATTATCTTATTTGACCAATTTAGAGAACCACATATTTAAGCAGCATAGACTTAACCTCCAAATGTATTATTTGTGCTCCTTGACTTTCCCAATTGTAGAAAAAAAATGGTAGATAAGACTCACTGCTAGGTATTTCAGATGAATATTCACTTAAAATCCTGGGATCTTAAGATTTAAATATGTAACACAGACTGGCCAATTGCACATACTTGCCTTGGACATTAAAACAAACACTGGAAGTACACAGGTAAACATGGAGGAGCGTGCACAGCTACACAGACGATGTCAGTTCATGCCTACTCTTCAATCTGCAATTTGCAAACTCAATTGCCCAATTTGTACATGAGAATATGGGAACAATAGTTGCCTCTATGTCGATGGCTGTACCAACCAACCACAGTCATGTGAAAATTTAGGCCTAATTATTCTCAGTGAAGCTAGTGGTTTTGCTTCAAAAGGGCATTTGTTATTCATGTTCTTTAAGTAGTTATTCAGATGCTATGTACCAACACAGCAGAAAAGAAAATGGGATTGAAATAATCAATTTTTGGTGAATACAACTTTTATTTTCAAACTTGCAATATTATAAAAGTTACAGATAAATTAATCTCAGGTTTATAACCAAAGTATCCAATATTTCTACCTTAATGATATGTCTGAATTGTAACATGATCAATGTGGTTACAGGCTACCCGGGCAGAGGATTTGCTAAAGCAAACCAAAGCTATTATTAGGGATATTTTATCCTTTGTTTTTAGTATGATAAACAATATTTTTCTGCTCTATAATATGGTCATACTAATTTCAAATGACTCAAACTGAATAAAAAATATTTCAATGAAATATTTTTCTAGCTGCTATTTTTAGGCAAATAGAATTTCCTCCTAAGATTGATTTTTTAAAATATATTTTTATTGATTTTAGAGAGAGAGGGAGAGAAACATTGTTGTGGGAGAGAAATGTCAATCGTTTGTCTCCTGTATGCACCCCAACTGGGGATGGAACCCACATCCTGGGCATTTTCCCTGACTGGGAATCAAATTGGTGACCTTTTTGTGCATGGGGCGATGCTCCACCAACTGAGCCACACTGGCCAGGGCTTCCGAAGTCTGGTTTTTATCTGTTTGAGGAAGCATTGAGGGTGGGGTAGGGCTGGACTAGCGATACACACACACACACACACACACACACACACACACATGCATATATGTACACACATGCACATATATAACTATATGTATATGCATATATATGTATATCTAAATAACTGAAATTCAATACACTAAAGCCTATGCCTTATTAACCCACTTACCTTCCACCAGCAGATGTTGAAGGGGTGCCGTCAGGGATCAGGGCAGTTTAGTGGCTCTACCACACAGACATGCCAGTTGGGCAATTGGGGTCAGACTGTGCTGTCATCAATGGCCTCCCTGGCATTCGCAGATGCCTCCAAACCCCCTTCAATGCCCTCATCTGCCATGCGGTGCCCACAATCCTCCCACGAGCCACCTTTACAAATATTCTTAATCCAATCTTAGCTACTTGACCTTTGCCATTCCCTACTGTTTGTCCTTCTAGGCTCCTCTGCTATTCCATGGAGCCCTTTTGAAAGAGTCATTTAACTATCTTATGCTTTAAATCTTTCAAAAAAATCTCTCTTCCAAAAGTTCACATTACCTGGACCCACCTTTCCTCTGACACAACCTCCTCCACAGAACTTTCCGGAGGAACTAGGTCCATTTCTACTCCCTTTCACTCACCAGAAGAAAAGTGTTTTGTTTTTTCCCTGTTTGCTCCTTAGTGCTGTCTCATCATTCTGCCTCTACTAAAAGTTCTCCCCACCCACTTACTGCATTTATTAATATCTAGGATCTCCATCCACCAGAACATCAGCAATCTACCCAGTATTTCTCTCCATCATATTTCTGGGTGATGATTGAGGAGACTACAATATCCATGTTCAACTGACATCCTAAAGCTGAAACCCTCCAACATACTGACAAGCATGAGCATCTAAATGTCTCTTTGACCATGATGACCAAACCTTGAATGTAAGTGGCAATCCGTATGGCTGATCCTTCAAACTCAGAGTTCCGCAGTGCTAACCACGATCACCTTACCTCCTTCCTCTTAACCCCCATAGCTGCCTACCGCTGTGATGACATAATACTAACTGAGTCCCTTATAAATCCATGCCGAACAACCCCAGTGAGCTCTTACGGCTCTTCAGCAATCCATGTATTCATTTGCTGCTAATCCTCAATCAAGATTCCCACAGTGGACACTCCAAACCTTCTCCATTCCAAAAAATTAAATTCGCCCCATTTTCCTTCCTTAATCTGAGCAGATGGTCTTACCTTCAAAGTTACTAAGAATGCTGAGGTCTTCCCAGGCAGTGTTCCACAGCATCCTCTGCCTCACCCCCTTGTCAAACAAAACCTCTAAAATGTTACCTTTACCGCCACTTGTTTGCCCTTCCATCTTTCTGGTCTCAGAAAAAAATGCATTCTTCTTCCCTTGGCTGAGTTCTCCTTACTGAGCTGCCTCTTCAAAGACAACACCCCCAGAAACTGGCACTTCCCTCACTTGCATCTTTAATCTTTACTCCATTTTGCAAATCCATCTCTCAACTACAAACTAACTCATCTCTACATCTAATAATGACCCAATCATCAAACCAAATTCAGTGTTTCTAGAAATCCTCATTCCCCATAAATAGACATTTTAATGTGATTTTCAGTTGATGTTACAATTGGTTTCACACCTAGTATCTCACACATTGCTAAAGACTCTGTGAAGTAATTAACAAGTATCATTATGCATGTTTACAAACATAGTGACAAAAACTCAGAAAGGTCAAATGACTTGCCTGAAAATCACAAAGCTAAATGAAATGAGTGAGGAATTTAGTCTAAACAGGGTTTCTTGATGTTGGCCAAAATAATTCTTTGCTAAGAGAGCTGTCCTATACTGTAGGATGTATAGCAGCACTCCTGGCCTGTAGCCATTACATACCATTAGCAAAACAAACAAACAAACAAACAAAAAAGCTCTCATTAGTGAGATCAAATGTCTCCAAACATTGTCAGTGTCTCCTGGGTGAGGGGGAGAAACTCTGGCCTAAAACTAGACTCAAAACTTCTCCACTACACAATGTATCAGACAAGGTTGACTTCTCCATATTTTCTAAAAACACCCTCCTTCACTTTCCCCTTCTATGAAATTACATTATTTTGATTCTACTCCCACCGTTCTTTCTCTTCTCAGGCTCCCTACACCGCAGAGCTGGCGAATTATCTTAGAGCCAGCCTGCAAGCCTGCCTTTCAAATCCTGGCCCTGATGCCTGACCTTGAGCAAGTTACTCATTTGATGTTAAATGACTTCATCTGTGGAACTAGAAAAATAACCACTGCCTTTTAAGAGTGATATAAGCACTTAATGAGATAAAACAGACAAAGCAGCTAAACTGTTGACTGGTGTAAAACAGCGAGTAAATATTCAAGCTCCCTTTGCCTCCATATACCTGGAGCTTCACCCTTCACACCTGCCCCTCTGCAGCTTTATCCTTTATACCTTTGTTCTGCTTTTTATAGATTCTTAGGAACCACATTTACTCTCACAGCTCAGCTTCTACGAGCACATGAGAATTCAAATAAAAACTCTAAATCTTGCCCTAGCCGGTTTTGCTCAGTGTTTAGAGCATCAGCCCGTGGACTGAAGGATCAAGGGTTTGATTCTGGTCAAGCCCCAGTTGGGGCGGGAAGCAACCAGTGTGTCTCTCTCACATCAATGTTTCCCTCTCTCTCTCTGTCTTTCCCCCTCCCTTCCAACTCTCTCTAAAAATCAATGGAAAAAAATATCCTAAATCAAATAAAAACTCTAAATCTCTGAAATTTGTTAAAAAGGTTGAACTTAAATGTTCTGACCAAAAAGAAAAAGAGAGAGAAAAATATGTGAGGTGATAGATTATTAATTAATTCAGCATGGCAGGGGATACTTTTACAACATATATGGATATTGAATAATCATACTGTACACTTAAAATATGTTACAATTTTGTCATTATACCTAAATAAAGCTGGGCGAAAGGAAAGAAGGAGGAGAGAGAGGGAGAGAAGCAGTTCTAAGTCAATATCCCAGAACTCTTTTTCTAACTTCTTTCTTTATTCTATCTCCTAAGGCTGCAATATCAATTATATATTTGACTTATTCCTTTCCTTTCTCAGTGCTTTTTTAGTTCCATATATCCTTTGTAATTCTTCTGCTACATTTTAAGTTATACGCTTCTCATCAGAATCTCTAGATTCTTTTAAAGATTTCTCTGCCTCTATAACCATTGGTCTCCAAAGTAGCATGTATGCACATCTGAGGGAGCTCAGGAATAGAGCAGAGAAAACCAAAGAAAGATCTATTTATGTTCATATTATCCTTGATTAATATCTATATTGTACTTTATAATACACATGATATATTAATATACAAGTATATATGTATATATACATATATACACATATATACATATATGTAATTGAATTCTATTTATAAATAAAGAGTTCATGGGCACAAAGCTGTGCTCAAAATATATTCTTTATTAATGTAATGCATGATCAAAACAGTTTGGATATCATTTGCTCTATATTTATAAACTTAAAATGCACTGGATATCTGGACAAAATCAACCATTATAAAGCATCACCCTAATCTTGCTGTCCTCCTGCTCCAAAGCTGTCAGGGATTTCCATTCAGCCAATGAAAACAATCAAGAAGCCTGAGTCTGGTATTTAAGGCTTTCCCTCCTGTCCTAGCTCACCTGATGTACCCACCCACCTTCTACAGCACCCAACCCCCCAAGCTTTCATCCTTCAACTCAATTATGAAGATTATGGGGACTAGCATTATGATTTATTCATCACTGTTTTCTTACAAACACATCTAGTAGACTTTCAAATATTTGCAGAACTAAACTATTATTTCTCAAGCACAGATGGCTATACACTTAATAGTTATGGCAAAAATTACATCCTGATTTTTTCTATCAATATTTTATATGTCATTGTCTTCCACATTAGATGAGGATCTCCTGGAGAACAAGGATAATTCACTACATGACAAAGAAGGCACTTAATAAATACTAAAGAATAGCCTGGCTGGTGTGACTCAGTGGTTGAGCATTGACCTATGAACCAGGAGGTAACAGTTCGATTCCTGGTCAGGGCACATGCCTGGCTTCAGGCTCGACCCCGTAGGGGGCAACCAATCAATGAATCTCTCTCATCATTGATGTTTCTAGCTCTCTCTCCCTCTCCCTTCCTCTCTGAAATCAATAAAATGTATTTTAAGAATAAAAATAAATACTAAAGAATGAATTAGATAAGAATCACAGAGTCAGCATTTTTAATACATTATATTTACAGTAGCATCCAAAACATGGAACACTATATCTCAGAAAGATAATAAAAAATGGAAGGTGGGTTATCAACTTTTAATCCAAAAATTAAAGAAACATATTTCAGTAATATAAAATGCTTTTTCAAAGCCAAAAAGTTTAGAAGCACCAAGCAACATGTTTGCAGATGCCAACGGCCCAATGAAAGTTTAATAACAAGTATATCAAAATAAAAGCTATATAAGTTAAAACTCACAAAGTCATGGATCTTGTACTAAAGAATTCAGAAGCAAAACAGTTTTCTTTATAGAAAGGCACTCATCTGGCTTTAATCATACATATAATACAATGTTATTTTATAATACACTAGAGGCCTGGTGCATGAAATCCATGAGCAGGTACGGTCCCTAGGCCTGGCCTGCAATCAAGGCCATCTTCCCTGGCTGCCGGCAGCCAGCCCACCACCCGCCACCACCCACCTCCGGTTCCACATTCACCATCTTGCATCCATCGTGGGCCTGGCCCAGGATAAACTTTGAGCCTGTGTAGGAGACTGTGATCCCCCCCAGTGGAGACCTATTCACAGGAGGTGCTTTTGTGTGGAATTTCTTACATGGTAAGGTATGGGGTGTGGGCCCCATGCCTGAGAGAGTTCCAGGGGGCCATGGCACTATCAGGGTCATTCTGGTCACACCTGAAGGTTCACTACATTTATTCGCTGGAGGATTCTACTTGCAGGGTCCTGGGGCATGACAACCTATCCCACAAAAAGGTCCCATTAGCTTTCAGGTTGCATCACCACTGAGGAGGGTAAGATCAGGTGCTTTAAGCAGAGAACATGGAATTAGAATTGGGGTTAGAATTCAGCAGCATCAGGAGACAGGTTCCTCAACAACCCACCTAACCAACACCTGCTACCTTGCTGAAGGTTTCTCCCTCCCCTTCAGAGAACAGGTGGGGAGGAGTGAGGAACAACTGTCTGCAGCTGTGGGCAAACCTGTGTCTCGGCTGCCGGAAAGAATACCAGCTGGCCAGGGAAAGAATGCCAGCTGGCCGTGGGGAGGGACCAAGAGGTTGGCCATTCCTGCCAGCTTGCTGGTCCCACCCCCACGCCGCCACCTACTCCCGGGCGATTGGAGCCTGCCAGCCAGGGGAAGGGACTGAGGTTGGCCAGCAGGCCCAGATAGGACAGTTGGGGCCTGCAGGCTGGGGGCAGCTCCTGCGTTGAGCGCCTGCCCCCTGGTGGTCAGTGTGCATCATAGCAACTGGTTATTCCACTGTTCAGTAGATTTGCATATTACCTTTTTATTATATAGGATAGTAAAGATCAAGTAATTCTATAGCTGGGAAACCTGTAAGTAGTTTTCCCTTGGGAATCTTCACATATATAATCAACAGGAGATGGGTAATAATTATTATTTAAGCAGAACATCAACCTATTAAGCAAATGCGATATAATGAAAAGGCAGAAAAAAGTCTGTCCCTTGGTTACATCAAATAACCTGAATATAGAACCACATAGTTCTATTTCACATACTTGAAACCAGAACTGAACTGAATGAGAAAAATTAGTTTAAAAAATTCAACTTAAAGTGACTTTCTAAAAATCAACTTGCAGATGGAAAACAAAAACATATCTGAATATGGAAGTTCTATATAACC
>NW_006298623.1:407256-424729 GCF_000327345.1 Myotis davidii
AAAATGAAATATCAATAATGCCACAGCATCCTCGGTAATTCTGAAATATAGCTCTACCATATTTGGAACTTTTGAGATAAAATGAATAAAAGTGAAATGTCCAGAGAGATGAAGTATTCCATTTTTTTTGGACGTTATAATGACTACAGATAGCTTGACTGATTTATAGGAAATTTTACAGATTGTCATGCAATTTTAAAAGCTAAGGGTTCACACATGTAAAGAGGAAAAGGAAGTAAAAGAATAATAAAAAATATTCAGCAGATCTACTAAGTGATTAATTCCTTATTAAAACTTAAAATGAGCTCCCACAGTGAAAGGTAACAGAGAGTACAAAGAAGGCAAACTGTTTGCTCTACTGTTTAGTTTTCAAAGTACCTTTGAGACTCACTTTTTTTTTTAAGTCAACAGAGCAGGGAGTTCAATTCCCACTTAAAAAGTAATGAGACAAAATCTTGGGCAAGGTCACAGACAATGAATAAGAAAGCCGAGATGAGAACACTGGGCTTCTAACTTCCTAACCGGTAAGTGGCACATTCTCATTCTGGTGACAACATTTACTATCCACATAACCTCAGTAAGGCATTTAACTCTTCTGAAAACTCAGTCAAGCTTCAGAACAATTTTAAAAATATCTAGAAAAGGTTCCTCGGCTAAATAAAACTGACTCTTGGGGGCTGATTACAGAAGCTTTCATTCACAGACACATTTGTGAACCACTGAGAAGTCCAAAGCAGTGAAGTTTCAAAAAATAAAACTGGTAATTGGATCATTAAGAGAAGAGCAGCAAGATACACAATAAACTTTGTCAGCTGGGATGACATACACTATTGAGATGCCTTGTTTAAACCGATGTTCTGGTCATTAGAAAGGGTGTGTGCAGGTGTCATCAATATTTTTCAAAGAGATAGACATAAAGGTAAATTCTACTGAAACTATAATAAAGATTTGACTTTTCTTTTAATAAAATTTCAGCTAAAGCATACTGGTTTAAAATATTTCAAACATACTCATGGTCCTGAATAATTCTTATATATGTATGTACATGTAAGCACCTGCCCCCCAAAGTTTTTTAATAAATAATAATGACTCTAAACATAAACTAGCAATCTCCTATTGATGGCAATTTTAGGGGAGCAAAGGGAAAGTTCTGTATTAATGTCCTGAAAATTCCAGACTATAAATGATTCAGAAGAAAAATAGAAGAAGAGAAATAAGAACATATGAGAGTAAATAAGGTCCAGAAGATACAAAAGTAATGGTGATTTCAAAAAGCAACATGTCTTATATAAGAAACACAAATAGAAAAAGAAAAAAAAAAAAACAGGGGAAATTCAATCTTGCTTGATCATCAGGAAAAGCCAGAAATTATTCATTCAGGACAGTTCTTTATTGGAATGACAAGAGTACATAAAATAGTTCTTTACATAATTCAGTTTATTCCTCTGAAATTATCTAAAAACGTCACCTACTCTCTTTCTTCTCTGTCTTTGCTCCTTGTTGATTGGAACTCTTGCAGTTTCTTTTCCAGCTCATGGTTCTCCAACTCTAACTGCACTTTCTCCATCTTCAGTTCTCGGACATTTCTGTATAGGATTTAAAGGCAGAATGTTCATTTGGGATAAACCAACAAAATCAAAGCTAAGTAATTTTATATCAACTTTTTCTTTTAAGCAAAATTATGAGTAATAAATAGTGACAAAGCATGTTAACTACTTTCTTTGTTCTTTAAAATACAGTTTCTAAAGTTAGCATTTACTTTCTATTCAAGCAGGTATCTCTGCAAATCTTAGACTTTTATGTTTCCCATTGCATTGCTTGAGGTTTTAAATCATAATTCACTTTATATATGAGCTATGCCTTTCTATATGAACAAATATCTATGGCACACAATAGTAAACAAAGGAAAATTATTTTTAAATTTTATACTGTCTTTTCTCTAAGGATTCAAGTGTTTTTAAAGCACAGTGTTTAAAATAACCATTTTTTCAATGTAAGCAGAATACATACCTTTGCTAAATCTTCAGTAAATTTCTATCTTTACGTCATATATATATAATAAAAAAATTAAATATGAAAAAAAAAGAACAGAGCCTGCTTGGAGAAAGCACCTATTAGGGTTTGGGTACAGGACCCATCGAAAAGGTTAAATGGGAACTGAGACAAGCACCACCAATTGTTTCCTCTGAAGAAAAACAATAAGAAGATAAATTTGTAAGCAATAGCCCCCTAATAATAATAATATAATAATATCTGAAGCCCACCAAGCTTTTGGCATAGCCATTTCCTTCATTTTACATTCTATTCTCTAGTCAGCATGTCATTGACTCTTTCATGGGTCTAAGAGCTCACCTCGTTGTCTATCTTTTATTACCTATGATGAGTTTAAATCTCTATTTTCTGTATTACATGAGTGGCTTACTATAATCATGTAGCATGGGCACCCACACATGCTATTGCAAGAAACCAAAATAAGAGTAATGAAAATCAGAAAAGAGAACTAATTTATAGAGATGGTGAGGAGTCCCAAGGAGCAAGGGAGCCAAAGGTATGTCCCCAAATGAACACAATGCAGGGAGATATATAAAAAGTGACAAGGGGAAAAGGCTGTCCAGAGGGTTTAGGGAAGCTGGCAAAGATACTGGGGGAAAGGCTTGTTTTCATTATCTCTGCTCCACAAGGCGTAATTCAGCCCCTACTACATACCATACACTCACTAAATTAGGAGTAGAATATGAGACCCAATGGAGATTCTAGTATAGAGAGGAACACAGACAAGCATGAGTGTAGTTGAGATACAGTATGATGGTGAGCTCACTGCAGGTGTGCAGGGAGGTACCTGAGCATACCGAAAGGGCACATATCCAGCCCCTGGAACTGTAGGAACAATTTTGTTTACTAACATCCTGAGGACAGATTATGACTTCTTACACTTATTTCCACCATTCCTAGAACTCTGAATAAGTGTTTGTTGGATGAATGTTTATAAGTATGTACACACAGACTTGGAACATATCACTAACATCAAATGCACATCCCCTTCTCTTTTAGCAGAATAAAGGGAAATTGGCAGTACCAGCAATTGCAAACCTCCCCTCCCCACCAAAAAAAAATGTGAATCCTTATCATGATAACGCCATAAATTTGTATCACATTTTCTAGTTACACAGTACTTTTACAGTAAAGGGAGAATTAGGAAAGCTCTGAAGACATTGAATACCATAGGACCATTGATCTGGATTAGGGAACTCAGAAATTAAAATTAAAAACCAACAGTCTGTTCCCAACCTATGCTAGCTGGCTCTTAGTGATATTGGAGAGGAAGACCTTGGTTATTTTCAGGGACTCTAGATGATCTCAAAGGCAAACAGGATACTGAACTTCTGGCATCCCCGCCATGTCATGAAATTCCCAGAATACCCAGAGCTGCTTGGCTGTGGCTGAATGCATCTACCCGGCAATCTAGGACAGAAGGTATTCTTCCTGAGAAAGGTGAATTCAACATAGCATCTTTTAACCATGCGAAGTGCTCAATTAGTGAGGACTTCTTTTTTCCTGTTAAAAGGTCACTCACCCTAATAGTCTCCTTAATTTTTAGTTTCGTTCAGTTTTTCTCAGAGAAATATCTTTTTTTTAATTTTATTTTATATAAGTGTCACAAAAATATTTGTAACTTTCTGCTATAGTTTTAATAGTAAGCACAACCTTCATTTATAACGTTTCCCTTCTATTCCTGGGGCATAAATATTTTATTCCTTACTTTTTAAACTATTATCAGGCCAACTCTCTAATAGATGAACATAAGAGCTGTGAAAAAATAGAGATAAGAATTCACAAATTTAGAGTTCAACTCTAAACAGCCTTATGTAAAAATGCTTTCAGTTACAATATACAAAAACTTTAGAATTATTTCTCCCTAAGTAAATACGTATGCACTTACTTATATTTTAGCTTCACAGAATGTCCAGGTTTTCCCCATGGAAGAACTACAAAGTCTTTGCTGTTCATGATAACTGTCTTAATATTTTCTAGAAATTATTGTTATTTGTGGAAACTTCTGAAAAAGCAACAAAGACAAAAGCATTATGTCAGCGGTAAAGACGTTAACTTACAAATTTGAAACTACGTATAACTCAGAAACTGTTATGAGGGAAAAGGCTAAATCAAAGGTTAAGCAACAACAAAAAATTATATGTGGTAAATTATAATTTATATACATTTACATACCAATAAAGTTATAAATACAACATTTCTGATGGAAATAAAATTTTACCAATAATTATGTAGCAAAAGACTATGGCAATATTCAACTGAAAGTGATGAAAGCATTCATAAACACAAGTAGAGTACACATTCTGGCTCTTTCTATGTTAAGGTTATAAAAATATACATCATGTATTTGTTCTCATCCAAAAATAACATCAAGGCTAAATATAGTGAAAAAAAGAGATACAATCCAAACTTAAAACTCCTTTTTTTTTGCATATATGGTCATGTAAGATGAGAATAAAGGTATATAATGATTACCCAAAGGCATTTTAATATTCTCATTTATCAAAGAAAATTTTAATGATGCTCTTAGCCTAAGGTCATAAATTAGCATATTTAGAAAGACTTTTCAATAAGAAATAAAACAAAATAGATTTTCTGCCTAATTCTAAGTTAACCAGAAAATTAAATTATTCAGAACACCCTATTTCCTGAGTATCCCAATTATTCATGGTCCTATAATAATTTACTCTGCAATGCTGAATTACTGAATCACATGCAAAACTATTAAATATTTATATGAATAAAAATTTCCAAATTCTAATACTCTTTAGAAATAGAAGAGGCAATATCATAAAGTCCTTACGCTTAAGTGCTCAAACCATTTGATACTATCAGTTTATATATGTGTTCTTATATGCTCATACCCCTATAAATATTTGTTAAGGCTGTGCTATATGCAAAGTACTGGGCTGAAAGGCATGAAGGAGTCAAGGCCCAAGAAAATTTATTGTTTGGGCTCAAATGGCAGGGTCAAATATGGCATTTAATATGTAAAAGCTATAAAACAAGGTGGAAATGATAAGGGCCATAAAACTTGTACATATAATAATGGAAGTGAGAGAAAAGAGAGAATTCTAGCTGGCTAGTATTTAAAGTATAGCTTTAAGTAGAAACAGGGCTTATATATGATGATATGGATTGAATGGTCATTCTATACTGTAAGAAAGTACAGCTCTTAAATGGGGACTGACTGCTTCCATTTGATTGATGTATAGGTTACATGAAGGGGGAAAAGTAGGCATAAGTTTGGAAATGTAGGCTGAGGCCCAATAATGGGTGGCTTTATATGCCAACATAAAGCTTTTGGAATTTATTCTGTAGCTAAGGAGAGTCACTGAAAGTTTTAGAGAAAAGAATAGAAAATAACACTAGAAGCTTTGCACAGACTTAAGAGTAGGCATCAGAATATGAATAACCAAATGGAAGGTTATTGTAACTTCAAAGTCTACACAACCACTTTTAAGCAATAAAACAAAATTTTAAAAAAAAAAGTCTACACAACCAAATGACTATTCATTGTTGTTCTTTAAGGAAACATAATTTCAATGATGCAACCACTGATCAAAACATTTTTGGAATGTCTCTTTTGAAACCGGTTTCAGAATCCATCATACCCTCAAAAATACAGACAAATCTATTTTGTTGTGTTTCATTTAAAATAAAAATGCCCAGCAGAAGCAACTACTTTGTTCACTCAAATCTAGTTTCAAATAACCCTACCTCCAAAAATCAAATCTACCATGAAAGGGTAGACTTGTACAACCTTGGCGGAAAGTCTGAAGGAATTTATTCTTTGAAGATAATTATGAAATGGAATTTTACAAAATAATTTTAAATTGTAAGCAAATGTAGTGAGTGGTTGCATCATAGGAGTATGTATATTTCTGCCTTTGATCAACATTTATGTAGCTGCTCCTTTGTGATCCCAGTTACTGGTACTGAAGTCACAATGGTAAATAACATGGTATCTTCCCTCAAAGAACTCACAATCAAAGAGAAAGCCACACAAGCAATAGCAATACCATGGGACTATCCAACAGAAGGACTAGGGAGGAACACCCAACTCAGATTCGTTTCTCAACCACCACCTCCTGTCTCTCAAAGCTAAAATCGGTGTCAAAAAGAGCTACCACAGGAACAGAAACCTAGGATTTTGTTTGCTTTTGAGGAGGATGCTTCTTCTTTGTAGGTAAAATCTCTCCTTTTTATCAAACAGAGGCTACAAAAGCTACCTTTAATAAAACCTCCAGGAATAATCCTGCTTCTATATCCCTTTTTTAATTATAATCAAGAAATCCAACTATTGGACCCTAGTCTACTGTTGGTAAGTTTTGCAAGAAAAGTAATACTTCATCATTATCATTATCATTAAAAAAGTAAAAGATCCACAGTTAATGTGTCTAATTAATTAAAATAATTTACAGAGCCCTGACTTTATTTATGCATTGAGATACACAATTTTTTGTGTATGTACATATGCATAAAGCGGATCTGATACGGAAAGACTGAAATGAATGGAAGTCAGTGAATTTCATTAACACGAGATGATTCAGATTTATATCTCTGCTGATAATGTGATTTAACCAATAAATGGCCTTATTCAGAGGGCATTTCACTTCACTGAATGCAATTAGTAAGGTTTCTTCTCAATTGAATGTTTTATCGAGTCACACACATAAGCCAATTTTCTTGTCTGAAAAAAAAAAAGAAAGACTAATCATGAGTCATTCTGTTCTGCATGTTTCCTTTCTTAAAACCAACAGAGAATCAGTCACCTTTGTTGGGACAGCAAGGATATAACAATGTCATCAAGAAGAATTGCAAAGCACAAAACTTCAGTTGCCTAATCAGGGGATATAGATAAAATCCCTGTGATGCAAACCTCCGCCTGTCCTCTGGTCACTCATTTTTTGTCTTATCATTAAATCCAAAAAGTTTAGTAGTTATTTGGAACATTTTCTAGTAAGCTGATTCATTAGGCTGCATAGTTTTTCTGTCCCCAACCTTGTTCTTGCCCACACGTTTACAAACAATATGACCCAAAATTGTCCATGATGGTTTGATGATCCTTCTACCTAGTTCTCACCCTGAATGCAACCCAAGCACCAAGGCCTGCTGCCATCAGATGGAAACAAGGAAATTAGGATGAGCTATACATCTAAAAACTCAGAGCATTCATCAAGAGTTGCCCTAGCTGTCCAACAGGCATGGCTCAGTGGTTGGGAACAAGGCCTATGAACCAGGTCATGATTTGATTCTGGTCAGGGCACACGCCCAGGTTGAGGCTTCGATTCCCAGTGGGGTCGTGCAGGAGGCAGTCAACCAAAGATTATCTCATTGCTGCTGTTTCTATCTCTCTCCCTCCTTCTCTGAAATCAACAAAAATACATTTCACTAGGGGGGTGAGGGCATGTGCTGGGGGTGGGAGTGGCCAGGGAGAGGTCAAAAGGGGAAAAAGGAGACATATGTAATACTTTAATCAATAAAGAATAATAAATAAAAGAGTTGCCCTGGTCTCCAAGAATTTACCATCAGGACACTGGTAGAATGGGAGGTTTAGGAAAACACTGTTTTCAAGGTGGGCCATTTTGCATAACTGAAAACTTACATCAGATTAGTTGCTTTTTCTAAAGATTCAGATAATCTTAAGCCTGACAGGTTAAAAGCCAATAAATCAGGATTTTTTAATATTAGCACATATTCTAAAAGGGTCTAATAAGCAAGCTCTTTTGGATGGATTAACATGTTTAGCATGTACTTAGAAATCAGGGACCTAAGCAAGAAATGTTAAATGAAAATACATATTAAAAATAGTAGCTTTAAACTCTTAAGAGTTGAAATTTTAATATTTTCTCTGATACCATTATTCCAGATATATATATATTTTTAAATATTTTCTTAAAAATCTAAAGAAAAAGCTGATAATATGTAATCCCTAGCATAATAACTTGTGCTTGCGTGGACTGCTAAATGAATGCATGGCACTTCCTTCTAGCACAGGCCCTGAAAGCAAAACAGGCCTTGACTTTCACGCTGCACTCACCCCTTCCGCCACCCCACCCAGCTGAGCATTAAGCTTGGCTCAGGGCTTCATGTTACCCAGGTCACCCATGGTTCACATTCTATATGCAGGCTCCCTTGAGAACAACTGAGAAAGTTTCTTCAGATAGCAAGGGGCAAGATATCATTTTAAAATACTTTCCAACTAAAAATGAAAATATTAAAAGATACTGTGTTTAAGTTCAGAAGACTTTGTGTCAGAGTGATCTCTGAGCTTTGCTTTATCCACATGATGAAAACGGTGAGGATCCCCGCCCTCAGCCCCCAATCTGCAGGATATCTGTGGCCTGTAAAATACTGGGCTCCTAAGAAACCTCCAGGGAGCTTGGGGTACAGAGAAGGGGTAACCTTAGAAACTACCTTGCAAAGGGAATGGGGGGATCACTAAAGGCTCTGCTTTACCCACAACTTCTCTGAATTTATCTATTTTACATAATGAACCTCTGGGTCAGATTTAATATAAAGAAACTCTTTTATAGCTTAAAAACATTTTGAAAGGCATGAGAGTAAAGTAATATACAATTGTTATTAATCCTGTATTAACTAGAAATATCTGATTATAAATAGCAATAAAAATATTAAATTTATAAACCATAACTTTCAGAAAAAAAAAAGCTTTCATATATAGGGTATCCCAGAAATATATATACACACGTTGAATGATTATAAAGTCAGTGTACATTAACATATAGTTCATCTTCAAAATTTAAAAGAATCTACAGAAATGATTTTTCTTTTTTGCCAACGCCTTTTTTTCAAACTGATGACCGTTCTGGTCAGGCATTGCTGATAGCATGAAGCAACAGAATCACAAACATCAAGAATCATTTCATTAGGTATTTGTGGCCCTCAATTCATTAACTGATGATGGTTTTGTGATGTAACTTTACCTTTTATGTTTCCCCTTTAAAAAAAAGTGTAGTGGATAAATTTCCTTTGTTCAAAGCCTAGTATGGCTTCACTCATTATTTCAAATCAGTTAAACCCGAAAAGAGTGAAAATTAAATGAGTTATCAGCTGTTAAAATGTGTGTATTTTTTTTTTTTTTTGGTGGGGACACTGTAAGTAATTATAAAGGCAGTGTTTGTACTTCGGCTGCGTTTTCAAACTTCCGGTAGCATTTTAGGATCCATTTCCTTTGTTCAAAGCTTAGTCTGGCTGAAGAGAAAGAAACATCAGCTGTTCAAGTGTGTATACATGTTTTTTGGACACCCTGTATTTATATTTTATATCTCCTACTCATACCCTTACAATCCACTAATACCCTGGGTGCTCTCTGGCAAATATTTTAGGAATGGGCAAATTATGGCATCTATCCAAGATTGGTAATAAAGCCAGGAATTACAATTTTATTCCCAGTCCTACTGGCTCCTCTTAAGACTCAAAATCTAAATATGGTTCTATTTACTTAAAATGATTCATTCATATCATTCAGATTCTTGCCCTGTTCATACTCTTAATCTGCCATAAAAAAAGAACATTTAGAAAAAGAACTGTTTGACATCAAATATTTTACAGCAATATATTCAAACACCATTGAAAATGTATTGAATGTCAGGTTGCTCCCATGTAATCTGGGGTCCCAAATGTTTGCCTCTAAGCAGTTCCTGGTAGCCCTAGGAAAACAACAAATACCCAATTTCTCCGCTTGGAACTTACTAGTAAGATCCTCCATTATGCATCCCAATCTTCCTAACCCTTACGCTTAAGTTTCCACTACTCTGCTCACCAAGTTTTATTCTATTCAATGCCCAGTTTGGAGACTACCTCTACCATGAAGATTTCTTCCATCAAAAATGAGATTCTCATACTGTGAGGATATCGTGTGTATTACATTCATTTGCTATTATACACTGTCGCCTGTCATTTGTTTGTTGCTTCCCTTATATAGGTGTTGTTTCCCAAGCATCTCAAACATTTGGTCTTTGAGTCCCCAGCAATTAGTAGAAGGCTTGCATAGAGTGTACTGCCAATAATAATGTGCTACGTTTTAATTTTTCTCTACTGCTTTGAATTTATTGCACAATCAACCTGATGGGGAAAAAAATTAAATGAACACACCACCCTCTTTCCCACTCCAACAAATATTTGGGTTTTCTCCCCCAGTATCCTACCAGACTGTGATAAGCTTTCAACAAATACACATTAAACACCTCTTCTGTGCCAGGTATCAGGTTCAACACTGCCGAACAAGGTGGACCAGACAGGTATAGAACCCAATCCTCATTAGACTTACACTCTGCTGAAGGAATTAAGAAAAATTTAAAAACAAATAAAATAATTGTGGAAAGTATTGGGTTTTGAAGGAAATAAACCAAGGACCGAGGTACTTTCAAATAATTAATTTGTGATACAACTGGCATATTTTATGGTAGGTCAGGGTGGACCTCTATGTAACCTCTAAAATAAGATGCCAGAAGGAGCTGGAGTCTTCCATTTTGTTTTTGTTGTGTGTGGGTTTTTTGTTTTGTTTTGTTTTGTTTTTAATTTCTCATTAGCATACAGTTTGCATAATTTTATCCTGTGAAGTTTCAACTTTATATGACTTTCTTTTTTGAGACTTGCTCTCTCTGGATTTTAAATATCAGGGTATAAAACAATACATAACTAGACCGATATATTGAGCCCCTCAAATGCTGATTTGGTGAAGGAGGGAAAAAGTTCCACAGCTTCAGATTCATCAGGAATCCGGCATCCTCCTCTGTGACCTCTACTTGGGAGGAATGCAGTGGGTGCAGGAGGCCGCCCAGGCAGAAAGAAGGCTAGGAGAGGGAAGGTGATCATGATTTCTCAGACACCAGGTTTTTCCTAAGGCGCCAACAACTTCAAAGAATAAAAGAGGCTGGCATTTCAAAAGGCCCGGCTGTAGAAGGGGTACCATAGCTGAAGGCCCGGTTTCCTGCCTGGGGCTCTCCATGGTTCAGGTCTCCATTAACATCCTGAGCTGCAGAAAACAGGACTTTCCACTGCTGAGGTCAAGGCCTCCTCGCGCAGCCTGCGGGGCTGACACGGGGTCGGGCACTCGGCAGGGGCTTAGCAAATACCTTCTGGCCCAGCACCCCTCTCCTTCCCCGCCGCCCCACCCCGCTCCCCTCACCGCCCAGACCCGCCGCAGCCCCGGGCCGCCGCCTCCCCACACCCCTGCAGACCCCAGGCTTACGCGTCACAGCCGCCGGCCCAAGCTAGCCGCCCACAGCTTCCGCCTTGGTCTCCTTGGTTACCGCGTTGCCTCAGTACCCATAGCAACCGGAATGCTGGGTCCTGCCGCTGTCGGCCGGCAGAGGGAGCTAAGGAGCCATGCCGGCTGGGGACAGGGGAGGGGATCTGTGGAGAGGAAGAGGGAGAAGAGGAAGGAAAGGGGAGGGAAGGGATAAAGGGCTGGGAAACTCTGCAGGTCTGGAGACTTTCTGCTGGAGTGAATAACCCTTGGCTAACCCTGAGCCCCCACCGTATTCCAAGCACTATTTTAAGAGTTTTATTTGTGATATTTAATTTACCCTCACAGCAGCCTAAGGTATAGCTGAGAAAATTAAGGCACAGAGAGTTTGAATAACAACCCACAAAGCCAGCAAAGGGCGGGCCCTAGAAGAATTAATCCAAACAAGTTCAGAACTCCTACATACATGCCCTGTTCAGTTGCTTATCCACGGTCACAATAGACAAGGTCAAGACTAGAACCCAGGACTCTTGGCAAACTCAGAACTCTCTTTTTTTCACACCAAATATATGGAGGGGGATGGGTATAATGAGAGAGAGAGAATATAAACCCACACTTCCCAGAATCACCTGAGGTGAACTTAATTTTTGGCTTCCGAAATATGCTGTAGTTTTTCATCGCTGTTTTTATATTCTGCAAGTAGGATGCATGGCTGATTCTGCAGGCAGTTGTCAAAAAATCTTTTATGCTTATCCACACCGAATCCTCCTTTATTTCTGGACTAATAATGTCTGTGGTTATGATGCTACCCTCTGCACCACTGCTTTCCACATTAATGCACCTGCCAATACTCATTTAAGAACACAATGCTTTGCCTTGGCAGATTCAATTGTATAAGATTATAACCAGAATAGATAAGAAAGAACAATAATAGCCTGTGGTCATGACTCTGGGCTTTGAAATTAAGGCAGACCTGAGTTTGACTTCTAGTGCTGCCACAATTCACCTGCTGTGTGACCTTGAACATGTTATAAAACCCAGTTTAATCCATAACGTTACACTTAGTCCATACATGATCTGCAGGGAAGAGTAAATGAAATAATCTCCATTAAGTCTTTAAGCACTAAATCAGGCCCATAGTAGGTACTTAATAAATGCTTAAATGTGATGGTGGTGGTATGGCTGTGGCTTTTGTTATCTTAGTGCTCAAAGTATAAATTCACCGAGTCTTTCCTTTAAATCTTATACAGTGACAAGTTTTAAATGGATATGACACTCGTAGAAGTTTCTTGTTCGGGGTTGCATTTCCCTGATAGCTGTGCCCTTCAAATTACCAGGAAAGGTTTTCATCATGATCCATCCATTCATTCAACAAATTTTTATTAGTGATTCACCATTCTAGGTTCTAAAACAGTGATAGCAAACCTTTTGAGCTCGGCGTGTCAGCATTTTGAAAAACCCTAACTTAACTCTGCTGCCATGTCACATATAGAAATTTTTTGATATTCGCAACCATAGTAAAACACTGACTTATATTTTTGATATTTGTTTTATATATTTAAATGTCATTTAACAAAGAAAAATCAACCAAACAATGAGTGTCATAGGTTCACTACCACTGTTCTAAAATATGGCAGTGGGGAAAAAACATAGCCCCTCCTGTTGTCAAATTTATATTTTAATGGAGGCAGAAAGTCAGTAAATAAACATATAAATATGCCAGGTGTTTTAAAGACAGAGCAGAATAAAGAAACAAAATATCCTGACCGGCGTGGCTCAGTGGTTGCGTGTTGACCTATAAACCAGGAGGTCATGGTTCAATTCCCAGTCAGGGCACTATGCATGGGTTGCTGGCTTGATCCCCAGTGTGGGCATGCAGGAGGCAGCTAATTAACGATTGATGGAAAGCCTCTGAATGCGGGGAGAGACTAAGACATGGGGTAATCAGGGCAAGGAATATTCCAGACAGGAACAGTAAACTAACTTCATTTCTGACCTCATCAAGAGAAGAATTTTACATAAAACCTCCGATCACTTCTGTACAGCACTTTTCATTCTTTTTTTTTCTTTTTTTTTTTTTTTTTACTGCAGAGAAGAATTGTTAAAAGCATTTACTGGTAAAATTAAACTCATAAAAATAATCAATAAAATATTCTGGCACTTTTCAAAAATATTAAAAGAACATTATCTTATATTTTGGAAAATACTTTAATTCATGCACAGCTATGCAAAACAAAGCAGAGGGAAAAATGCAACCAAGCCCGTGCCACATTATGCAATAAAATGAAAAAAATATGAACTGTTTGCCTTTCAGAACCATGATTAGTGACAACATGAAATGAAACATCTAAAAACAGAGACACCTCTAGAGAGCCAATACCCTGAAGCAAAGTGCATTTAACTCATACACCAGCGATTCTGCAAATAGTTTACCACTTCTGTACCAGGGGCACAATATTCCTGAGGGTTTTTGCAAAGTCATGCTTTATTGTGCCAGGGTGAAGACTAGATTTGAACACAAGTTTTCTGAACTAGGGATATTCCATTTAAAGACATAAAACTTATCCACAAGGAAGAAATTGAGAGCACAGACATTGCATGTAAAGGGTAGCTGCAAGGTCATGCTTAAATCTCTCTCTCTCTCTCTCTCTCTCTCTCTCTCTCTCTCTCTCTCTCTCTCTCTCTCTCTCTCTCTCTCTCTCTCTCTCTCTCTCTCTCTCTCTCTCTCTCTCTCTCTCTCTCTCTCTCTCTCTCTCTCTCTCTCTCTCTCTCTCTCTCTCTCTCTCTCTCACACACACACACACACACACACTAAGCCAGCCAACTCATTAAGTAACCTTATTTTGTACTTGGTAGGCTGCTGCCTAGAGGACAATTGTGGCAGGCCGCAAGACTTTTTCTGGTCACTCACAGGTAATAAAAAGTAGATGGATAAGAAAAACGTCCAGTCCCACATAATTGTCAAAACCATGCAAATGATTTAGCTTTAAGGTTTTCTTCCTTCCACGGTTATCAGGCCTGCTGACAACAGGCAAGCATGAGGTCAGGACCTGTTAAGAAAGACGTAGGGTTCTTGACGTTTTCTGACTTATTTCACTCAGCATGATATTCTCCAGATCCATCCACGTTGTCACAAACAGCAGCACATTATCTTTTCTTATGGCCGAGTAGTATTCATATGTGTATATGTGCATATATACATTCCAAAAGTGTATACA
This sequence comes from Myotis davidii, assembly GCF_000327345.1. Lineage (NCBI taxonomy): Eukaryota > Metazoa > Chordata > Mammalia > Chiroptera > Vespertilionidae > Myotis > Myotis davidii. The sequence continues at coordinate 421,744 of NW_006298623.1, forward strand.
CTTTGAATAATTATAAAGGCAGTATTTATTAAAATACATTTCACTTTCAAAAGTGAGCTATCAGTTGACACCCAGTACACATACCACATCCTGTTTATCCCAACATCTACCAAAGGACATTTTACTTGTTGCCATGTCTTGGCCATCGTGAGTAATGCTGGAATGAACATAGGGGTGCATATATCTTTGCGAATACAGTTTTTGGGTAGGTCCCCAGAAGAGGTCATATGGTAGCTCTATTCTTAATTTTTTGAGGAACCTCCATATATGATATCACTCACATGTGAGATATAAAACTGAAAGCAACAAGTGAACAAACAAGGAAAACAAACAAAAATTCATAAATATGGACAATAATGTGGTGGTGGTTACCATTGGGAAGGGGTTAGGGGTAGGAAAGGATAAAGGGGTTCAACTATGTGGTGACAGAAGATTTGACTTTGGGTGGTTAACACACAATGCAATGTACAGATGATGTATCATAGAATTGGACATTGAAACCCATACAATTTTATTAACCAATGTCACTCCAATAAATTTAATTTTAAAAAAGGCTTATGTTCCTATTCTGCATTATGCATTCTGGCTTCTGGCTTATTTATTGCCTACATTAAGATCACAGGAAAGCATAAGGCTTAACGCAGAGAAGTCTTATCTTGGCCAGTACTGTGCCTGATAGGAGTTTAAAGCTGTGAATGAAAGGCGGTTCTATGGAAAACAACCTCACAGGGTGATACGATCATAAATTCCTAACGGGGCAGATCTTATAGTAAACTAAAGGCCCAGCACATGAATTTGTGCGTGGGTACGGTCCCTAGGCCTGGCATCTTCTCTGGCTGACCACAGCCGGCCCCGGTCCCCACCACCACCCACCTCTAGGTCACCCTCTGTGTGTGGGGCGACTGGCTGGGCAGGGGCCTTGGCCTGGCACCGTCTGCTTCCCCGCCACCCACTCCCGGTTCCCCATTTGCCATCAGGCAATGGGAGCCTGCCAGCTGGGAAAAGGGAATGAGAGGAGGTCAGTGCACCTCATAGTGACTGGTCAAGCAGTCGTTCTGGTAGTTCCTCCATTAGGGTCAATTTGCATATTACCATTTTATCATATAGGATAGTCATGCCCTAGGCATGTAACTTTTTACTTAAAGACTCATCTTTGCCTTAAGCAAGCCCTGTTCATTGTTTCTGTGCATCTAGGTTAACACACCTTGGAAATACCCTCATTTAGACTCCTCAAGAGACCTCATGCTCTTCACTATCCTATAATCCCATCCCTGCCTTGCTTTCTCCCACCTTTAGTTCCTTTTTTATTCAAATGCATAGGAGAAGCTGCAAACTGACATTTTAGGAAGCATTTTTTCTCAGTCTGTTAAGATCTTCATACCAGGCATAGCCTCTGTTTGAATCAATAAGTTTTTATAAAGCCTCTCTAGAGGGTCAGGCATTCTTATGTCCACAAAGCTGTCTGTTACCTAGAGATCACCCATCCCATCCACAAAGACCTCTTCCCTAAATCCCTTTAGTTGAGATGATGTCTCCGGCATCAAGTGATTAGTCTCACTTCTCTCTACAGGGTCTCATTGGTCCTCCTGGACGGAATTTTAAAGAACCCATTTTCTCTTACATGTTTGCATGTTCCATGTGTGACATAGGAAATGCTCTTGCATACTTTGCCCTGCCATGCTGTGGGAGCGCGGGACAGCCAACACAGTTGCTTCTCTTTAGCTCAGAGATTGGCAACAAGCCAGCCTACCAATTGCACTTCTGATTCCCCAGAAGGGAGTCAAAAGCTAGCCCACGGTGTCCCCAATTACAGGGGACCCACTGATGTATGTCCTACCAGGTTTCAAATGACAGTCAGGGACTGCTAACTGACATTGTTCAAAGCATGAACATAAGATAAGGAGTAACTTCATCACTTTTCAATGCCTGCTCTAAGATTCCACTCAAAAGTTACCTTATTCTCTAGGAAAATGTGCAGTTTTGTGATGATATTTACTATTCGCAAGTCTCTGAAATTGTATATGTAACTGTCCTTTAGAGAAAATAATCCCAGATCTTAGAGTTTTACTGCCCTATAGCACATTTACTAGTTTTGTATCTAACCGGAAGTCATATACCAATATTTTCTGTACATGTCCCTATGTAGTCAGCCTATAAATGTTTTTGAACCAGCATGACCATTCTGATAGTTCCTTCCTTAATGAACTAAATGAACTCTGGAACAAGTACATTCTACATGTATAAACATCCATGTTCTTAACTACTGACATTATTTTGATGGTACCAAGCCTTACTCTTTTGAAGGGAGATGGGACACATAGTACTCCAGCAGCTTCCCAAAAGGACTCTTTTAATATCCACTTCATTTCTTGGCTCCTCAAATTCTCTTATAGGCAGAAGTTGGTGGTCAGTGCAGGATTGTAAAACAGGTTCACTAGCAACTCCTTTTTACAAGCCCTGGAGTGTACCCTCACTTTGAAACAGGGCCTCTACTTCTTTCATGCCTTGGCAGGTACTGAATATAACATCCTATTACATATGTATGGGATTTTTCAAATTATCAAGGATAGTTGAGCTTTAGCGGCAACATAAAATTACAAAAAGATTTCATAAAAACCTAAATTAGTATGATATAAATATATTTAAATGTGTCTGAAGGGCTAAACTTGAAGGAAAAAGGAGAAACTTGTAGTTAGGAGGTGACAGTGTCCTTTTGTAATATTTTTCAGCACTGTAATTTCTGGCTGTCATCCATGACACAGAATTCTTCAGTAAGTAAATTTCCATAACATAAGGCAATTATTACTGATGTTTCACAAGTGTAGGAAAACCATCACAATGTATGATAAATTTCTGCTCCCTATAACGTGTAATTCTTCCTCAGCTGAAAAATAAATGTATAGGCTTATTGGAGTGGTGTAGCTTCATTGAACCAGAATCCTTCCAACACCTGTTCCATCACAGGCTGTGCCCTCAGGTGGGGACA
>NW_006298623.1:427934-429327 GCF_000327345.1 Myotis davidii
TCTGGACAATCCTTACTCTGTTGCTCTTTGCCTGTGCATGGAGGATGGCTCTGGGTTCCTCTAGGGAGGGAATCTGGGCTTCAGGAGCAGACCTGAGTCTAGTGGGGATTCCGGGTCCTGGAAAAGGTTAAAAGGGACACCCTAACAGCTCTGAGTGGCTGGAAGGCAAAACTCAGGGCAAGGCTCTGAACCCAAGACAGGTCACCTTCCCCAGGAAGTTTCTGAGGCTTCAAATCTGTTTCTATCTTGAGAGCAAATGATGCTAATGGCCCTCTCTCACTTATGATGACAGGGAAAAATTAAAAAAATAAACACAATCAGTTCCAGAACCTAACAGGGAAACTAAAATCGAAAAGAAGCAGAACTGGGGGGGCCCCATCCTCTCCCCTCAAGTGTCAGGCTGCAACATTCCCATTACTAACCCAAGATTTTGGTCTCTGTCTATCTTACCTGGTATCCATTCATCTATCACACACACACACACACACACACACACACACACACACATTAAGCCAGCCAACTCATTAAGTAACCTTATTTTGTACTTGGTAGGCTGCTGCCTAGAGGAAAATTGTGGCAGGCCGCAAGACTTTTTCTGGTCACTCACAGGTAATAAAAAGTAGATGGATAAGAAAAATGTCCAGTCCCACATAATTGTCAAAACCTTGCAAATGATTTAGCCTACCAATTGAACTTCTGATTCCCCAGAAGGGAGTCAAAAGCTAGCCCACGGTGTCCCCAATTACAGGGGACCCACTGATGTATGTCCTACCAGGTTTCAAATGACAGTCAGGGACTGCTAACTGACATTGTTCAAAGCATGAACATAAGATAAGGAGTAACTTCATCACTTTTCAATGCCTGCTCTAAGATTCCACTCAAAGGTTACCTTACTCTCTAGGAAAATGTGCAGTTTTGTGATGATATTTACTATTCGCAAGTCTCTGAAATTGTATATGTAACTGTCCTTTAGAGAAAATAATCCCAGATCTTAGAGTTTTACTGCCCTATAGCACATTTACTAGTTTTGTATCTAACCGGAAGTCATATACCAATATTTTCTGTACATGTCCCTATGTAGTCAGCCTATAAATGTTTTTGAACCAGCATGACCATTCTGATAGTTCCTTCCTTAATGAACTAAATGAACTCTGGAACAAGTACATTCTACATGTATAAACATCCATGTTCTTAACTACTGACATTATTTTGATGGTACCAAGCCTTACTCTTTTGAAGGGAGATGGGACACATAGTACTCCAGCAGCTTCCCAAAAGGACTCTTTTAATATCCACTTCATTTCTTGGCTCCTCAGATTCTCTTATAGGCAGAAGTTGGTGGTCAGTGCAGGATTGTAAAACAAGTTCACTAGCAACTCCTTTTTACATGCCC
>NW_006298623.1:429484-437235 GCF_000327345.1 Myotis davidii
ACAATGTATGATAAATTTCTGCTCCCTATAACGTGTAATTCTTCCTCAGCTGAAAAATAAATGTATAGGCTTATTGGAGTGGTGTAGCTTCATTGAACCAGAATCCTTCCAACACCTGTTCCATCACAGGCTGTGCCCTAAGGTGGATACAAAGAGGAACAAAGATTACATATCTGCCCTTGAGAAACCCACTGTCTATTGAGGGAAGAGGGGATTTACCAAAAAAATTAATATGTAATGTAGCAAGTACTATATATTCACAGTGTATAGGAGCATGACATGTTTGTGGCATGGTCAGAATTCTATACAGTTCAAACATGTTATATGTGACATGAAGATAAGGATGAAAAGTTATATGAAGGACAAATTTAAAGACACCCTAGACATTAGACTGTTCACAATGAAAACTCCAAAATTGTCTTTAAAACAGAAAATCATTGCCTCAGTATACTTATAGCAGCATCATTTAAAGTTAATTCTGGGGGCAATATGAAAAGGAACAAAAGGAGAAGGTGGAGACAAAGGAACAAGATTAAAATATGGTTATCTTGCCCTAGCTGGTTTGGCTCACTGGATATAGCATCAGCCTGGGGACTGAAGGGTCCCAGGTTCGATTCCGGTTAAGGGCATGTACCTTGGTTGTGGGCACATCCCCAGTAGGAGGTGTGCAGGAGGCAGCTGATCGATGCTTCCCTCTCATCAATGTTTCTAACTCTCTACCTTCTACCTTCCTTGCTGTGAAAAATCAATAAAATATATATTTTAAAAAAAAATAAAAAAATATGGTTATCTTGGTCCAAGATAGAAATGATGAGTCTGGAATAAATCAAGTCAGAGGGCAAGGGAAATAGATCCAAGGGGATTTCTTAACCTCCATCAGGACTTGAAGACTGAAAAAATGTGGTTGTCAAGGAATATGGAGACAAGGAGGTGACCCAGAAATGAGCTCAGTTTTGAAGTTTTTACTTTTGAGACAGCAATAGGAAATGATAGAAATAAAATATAGGCCTACTTATTGAGAAAATGATAAAGGCGAGGCATATACTAGTATATTAGGGTGTCATCAGCATATAGAGAGTAACCAAAACTAAAGGAAGAATTGAAAATGACCCAGGAGAATCCAAAAACTATGGAGGAGGTGGTTTTGAGAGAGACATTCACCCAGAATTCCTAATGTAGACCAATATGAAACCCCTACTCAGCCTATTTTATTCAGCAGTATTTATTGCAGGATCCTACCAAATGAGCTTGATGATATAAATTAATTAATTAATGTGGTCCTCAATTATTCTGTCATTCACTCATTTACAGCCAGGAAGCAGATGCCACATGCAGTGATAAAAAATGAACTGGCATCAGTCCCCGAAAATAGTTGTTGCCAATATCCATTCACCTACGTACAATTCATGTAAATAGGTCTAGAGGTGAAGGTAGAACTCCTTTGATTGGTCTTTAGAAAGACACTTTATTCAAACATAACCGTGTGTGTGTGTGTTTGCTACACTATCTAATTTAATGTGAGACTAGTATTTCTTGGCATCATCCACAAATTGATAACCAACTATAATGGTCTCTGGTAACTAAGCTCTTATATCCCTCACTTCTCCAGGAAGCAATCTGTGTGTCTTGACAGAAATGCTTTCCTGTATGACTCAGCCCATTCATGCAATGGTTTATTGGACAGATGTCCAAACTGGACCAGTTAGATTATCTTGTGAGAGTGCAGAATTGAAACTGAGAGGTTCTTGGTTTAACAATATTCTGCCATGTGGACCACAGAAAGAAATGATGAAAAGAAGAATAAAAAGGAGGAAGGGAGGGAATTTTATGAAAGTTTCCATTTCTTGAGGTCTAACTACATCCCAGCCCTTGGGTTCCAAGATATACCCCTGTATACTTAAATTTGTCTTTATTTCTTTCTTTATTTCTAAAAATATGTTTTTAATGACCTGAAAGAGAGAGAGAGAGAGAGAGAGAGAGAGAGAGAGAGAGAGAGAGGATCAAGCCTGTGCTCAGGCATGTACTCTTACCAGGAATGGAACCTTTGATCTCTCAGTGCATGGGATGATGCTCAACCAATTAAGCCACATGGGCCAGGACTACCTTTGTTTCTTAAACTAGCATGACTTCGTTTCAGTTGTGCAGAACAAAGAATCTTGACTAAGATGGCTGCCAAAAGAATTGCAATATAAAGCAACTTCCTTTATAAGGCAAGTCAAAAGTACAGATTCACAGGGAATTCTTTTAAAGAACAGCAGAACATTAGTATGCATCTGGTCACTTAACTTAATGTCCTATATATACAAAGACAAGAAAGTCATCTGACATTCTTTTGAAGTCACCCCCCCTCCAAAGAAAAAAAGCTAAAACTTCTTGTTTATTTTTTAATCAGTTTAATTCCTTAGTTTTAAGTTTAGCTGTACCAATTTTGCTAGTAGACAATTATTTATAATTGATGCGGCTTTAGGAAAAAGCTCATCTTAAAAAGAAAAAAAGCTGGCACTTCAGAAAGAAAGTCATTCATTTCTGATCCTTGCCAAGTTTTAATAAGTGTGTCCTACTGTCTTCTTGAGATTTATGCACTGTTAGAGCTGTAGTTCAATTGGAAAATTTGCATTTTTCTCTTATGCACTCAAGCTGGGATGCACAAAACAAGGGTTGCAAGGTTTGTTTGACATGAAATGTCTAACAGTAATTTTCTTTCATCAACTTTATTCTCCTACTGTTCTGATCCTCAAGGGCAGATTTCTTCACCAGATTTTGTGCAGCATTTTATAATAACAGTCTTACCTTTGCAGAAGTTGCTCCCAAAACATCTGAAAAGAGCTGTCACAACTCTCTTCATTACAGAACAAACTATATTTACCATCGTTATGCCTACTGAGAGTTAACATGCTCCATCTTTACATTACTTCAGAAAACCAAATGCATCTAATGTAGCTAGCTTTCATGAGGGTGTGGACATTCAACAAACACTTACAAGGACCTACTATGTCCCAGATACTTGGATAGATAATGGCTACAGCCACAAACAAAACAGTTTTGTATTCTGTAATCCCTGGAAAAAACAGTCTAGATTTGGAGATGCAGACAGGAATTCAGAACAATAATTGCCGAAACGATGTGATACAGAAGGAGCACAGACAAAGAACACTAACTCAACCCAACAGTTGAGGCCTAAGAAAGGCTTCTCAGCATAAACGATGCCCTCTCTAGAGTTGGCCCTGATGGTTGAGTAGGACTCCAGACTGGTTTGGGGGTGGGTGAAATCAGGGAGTGTTCTGCATTGGGGAAAAAAGAGCATATGCAAACTTCCCCATAGTGCGTTAGAATATGGTAAGTTTAGAAAATCTAAAAATGCCCAGCATTACCGAAACATGAAAGATGCTCAGATGTGGGAAACTGGGAAGAAAAGAACTACAACTCTGGCAAAGAAGAGACTAATTAAGAGGATATTGCTATAATGTGGTAGGTACTCGTGGCCTAGGCAAAGATAGAGGAAGCAAGATTAATGGCAAGTAAAAGGATACAATATTTATGTTGAAAAATTCCTCAGTGGATGTGGAATTGATTCAATGAAAGACTGAGGAATGAAGGATGTTCCCTAATAACTAACTCACAAAATGCTAGTTAGCCTAAAACAAAAGCCTTTTCTCCCTTTTCCCTGGTAATACAGTAAGCCACTTAAGAATTACATTTCTGCCCAGCAGCTGTGGCTCAGTGGTTGAGAATCGACCTATTAGCCAGGAGGTCATACGTCAATTCCTGGTTAGGGCACATGCCCAGGTTGCAGGCTCAGTTCCCAGTAGGGCATGTGCAGAAGGCAGCCTATCAGTGTTCCCTCTCATCATGGATGTTTCTATATCTCTCTCCTTCTCCCTTAATCTCGGAAATCAATATATACCCTTACTAATAAAAGCCTAAGTGGTCATCATGCCATGATGCCATGATGCCCTCACACCATCACAAGATGGCTGCATGCACAGCGGGCACGTGCAGGTGGGTGGGGCTGGGCTTGATACTGCGTGTGTGACACAGAGCCTGCCTGGAAGTCTCACCTTCTCTCGGCTCCACACATGGAACCAGGAGGAGGCGGGTCTCCTGGCTCCATGAAGTGAGGCCTGCCTGAGGGTCTGGCCAGGTCTGCCTTGAGGTCCTGACTCCTCCTGGCTCCACACGGCAAGGCTTGCCTGGGGGTCTGGCGAGGCCTGCTTAGGGGTCCCCCGGCTCTGCACGGTGAGGCCTGCCTGGGGGTCCTGGGCGGCTCCACACGGCATGGAGGTGGGACTCCCAACTCCCATTTGGGGCAATCCATTGAGGAGCCCTGGATGGGTGGTGGGGCCTACCTCCTTGGGGCGATGGTCCATGGGGCTCCCGCACTGTGACAGTACACAGGCCAGGCTGGGGGACCCCCCCCAATAGTGCATGAATTTCATGCACCGGGCCTCTAGTATATATCAAAGAATTACATTTCCCAGCCTCTCTAAAAGCTAGGTGTGACTATGTGACCAAATTCTCACCAATGGAATGCGAGTGATACAGTCTCCCTATGAGACTGGATGCCCATCTCTTTTATATTAAAGAATTAACTTCTATCTTACTTAAGCCACTCTGTTTGAATTTTTTAGCAGCTTAAGCCTTACTTTGTCATTCATGAAACATATTTAATTCTTTCCTATGCTCAACTAAACTAATCTACATGGCCACTTATTGTATTCATTTTTATTGGTTCTATTAGCATCTCATTGATGTTTTAGCATTACTTATGTGGGTCTAGTTTTCAAAAAATATTAGTTACTAGTGTTCCAAGAAATAAAGTAATGATGTTATCTTGCAGAATATTAATGAACATTTTCCTCATGTGCTTGTGATTCTTTCCAGTCCTTGCCTCAATTAATTCTTGATGCTAACGTTTAAGAAAAAGCTAATGTGGTTGTCCTCATTTCACTGAAGAGGAAACCGAAGTAGAGATATTAAATTATTCGCCTATAGTAGCAAACCAAGTTAATGGAAAAGGTGGAAGTGAAATCTAATTATCTCACTTCTGTTTTTATTGAACTGTTGGATTATAAGTCCCAACCAATTAAATACATGACACAAGAGCGAAGAAGCATAACCTTTTTATCATGTAGATGGCCTCAAAAACTGCCACCAGCACTTTGTAAGATGTTTCTTAACATTTAAAAAATAAATTTTCTTGGCATTATTTACTAAGTTTACATATATAGAGACATAGACAGATAAATGAAAATAGGGAATATATTTTTAAAGTAGAAAGTTTCCCACATATATAAAAAAATGTATATATATGGATATATTTTCTACCAGCCCTTTCTCTATCCACATCACTAATCTTTTAATTTTCACATATTCATGATCAAATATAAATTCTGACGGCATCTTCGTGTTTCTCAGCACAAGTGAAATTCAAAAGAAGTCCATTGGGTGGAGTTGTACTATAACTTAACATTTCAGAATGTTTCTCAACTTTCTCTCTTTAACATCTCCCCAGGCTTTATATAGCTTATGGCTAAACAATATCTGCTATTTGAATATTTTATTCCTACCTTAAACTGGAGATTTTGGCTTAGACATTATTTTCTTTTCTGATTGCATCAGGTACAAGCCACATGCACATGAACACAATTTCAGATTTAATAATCCTGTCAAAGAATATAGCTGCTTATTATTCAAAAAATATGAACATTAGTAAGACTAAATAGAAAATAACAATTGATGTGGGGGAAAATGCTGTACTGTCCTTTTATCTCTCCAATTTAAATTTTCGCTCCCGTCAAAGAGAGGTGAGCATCTGATATTTCAATTCCTGTGAGACAAAGTGCTGCGTGCCCAAAATAAGCAAGTATTCATTAATGTTGATTCATTCTAAAAGGTGGTACAGAAAGCTGCCAGAAGGTTGACATATACTTGGGGAACTAGCTTCCCAGGAAAAGGTTTGTACCTGCATACACAAGCAGGTCATCTGTCTCTGGCAGAATTTCTGACTTAAGTGTCCATACATATCTAAGGCTCTATCTTAGAAAATCTGAGATAGACCTCAAGAATCTGTACATTTTACAAGCATTTGCAGTGGTTCAAGGAACATTTATGGAAGCACCAACCTGAGCAAAGGGCAAAGGATATGGGGACCTTGCCATCAGTTAGTTCTCAGTCTTGAACCACAGAAGGAAATAGAGGCAGATTAAAACTAGCCTCTGGTTCAATTATCCTCTAATTCCAATTCATTCATCCTTTGAAGGGAGGCATAAAATGTTCTTATTTACTCCCTAGGACTCATGTCTCAACCCTCTCGAAAATACACCAGTTACTTAAGCCACTTAGAAGAATGGAGTTCAAGACTGTGGTGGGACAATGATGAGATAGAAAGATTTCTAGATTGGACTAGATGGATATTTTATTTGGCTCATTAAGAATTACTAAATCTCTTCCTTACGTGGAAGAATATTTCACTTTTGGTCTCATGTTTTGTATGTAATAGTTATCAATGTTGGTACTAGCTGGTTTTACCTGCAATACTGTACTGGTCTTTTTATACAGGAATAAGGTCATGAACTTTTATTTATTTACTTTTTAACTTGGGTGTACAATAAGAGGAGACAGAGCTGCCAGTGTTAGAAAAGCAGCCGGTACCATGGAAAGATCATAAAGAATCCTGAGATCTGATTTTGAATATTAATGTACATACAGTAGCTGAGCAAAAAATAAAATAAAATAAATAAAAATTGGCAGGTTCTTAACATCCATGAGTTTTCCATTAGTATAATATCAAGACTAGTGGGTTACCAACTTTATCAGGTTGTGATGAGCTTCACAAGAGAACACACAATAAAAACACTCTACAAACTGCTAAGTGTCTTGACAATCACAATAACCCTGCTTCTAATGATGCCCTCTCACTTCCAAGTCACGATCCAAAACACCACTGGCTGTAAACTGCACACAAATTGAGGGTTGATAATCTGTCAAAACCCTCACTAATGATAAATTAAATCAATACTGAGTGCACTCTCTATTCTCAGGGTAATTTCAATTCCGACACAGTCGTGAAAGATACGTACCTTGTGCCCCAGGTGGTTACATAGAATCATGGGATGTGTTTCCCTGGCTCTATGTCGGCTGCTCCTCAGTGCATTCTATTGCTGAGTATACAGTTGACCCTTGAACATGTAGGGGTTGGGTGCATCGACCTCCTCCACACACACACAGTGGAAAGTGTATGTATATCTATTGACTCCCCAAAACCTTAACTACTAAGAGCCTACTTTTGACCAGAAGCCTTTCCTACAGCATTACAAATAGTCAATTAATTCATCTTTTGTATTTATTTGTATTACTAGAGGCCCAATGTACGAAATTCGTGCAAGAGTAGGCCTTCCTTTCCCCAGCTGCCAGCACCGGCTTCCCCCTGGCACCTGGGACCCAGGCTGGCTTCCCTCTGGCCCTGGCTTTGTCCAGTCTAATTAGCATATTACCTTTTTATTATTATAGATTAGAGGCCTGGTGCACAAAAATTTGTGCACTGGGGGGGCCCTCAGCCCAGCCTGTGCCCTCTTGCAGTCTGGGACCCCTCGGGGGATGACCACCTGCTGACTTAGGCCCGCTCCCCAGGGGATTGTGCCTAGGCTGGCAGTCAGACATCCCTCTGGTGGCCCGGGAGCCCTCGGGGTGCCAGGAGCAGGTCCAAGGTCACCTCTCCCAGAAAGTTGTTTCCCCAGGTAGGGATTTTCCCC
>NW_006298623.1:437249-441341 GCF_000327345.1 Myotis davidii
GGAGTGAGAAGGCCAGCAGGGGGGAAGTTGGGGGCAAGCATTCCAGTGGGGAGGGAAGGTAGGGGCAAGCAGGCCAGCTGGCAGCTGGGGGGGGCAGTTGGGGGCAAGCACACTGGCATGGGGGCAGAGGCCCGGTGCAGAAAAATTTGTGCATTGGGGGGAGGGTCCCTCTGCCCAGCCTGTGCCCTCTCACAGTCTGGGACCCCTTGGGGGATGGCGTCCTGCTGGTTTAGGCCCGCTGGTTTAGGCCCACTCCCTGGGGGATTGGGCCTAAGCTGGCAGTCAGACATCACTCTGGCAGCCTGGGAGTCCTCGGGGGATGTCTACTTGTCAGCAGGGAGAAGGCCTAAGCTGCAGTCGGACCTCCTTAGTGCTGTTGAGGAAGTGGGAGAGGCTCCCGCCACCACTGCTGTACTGGCAGCTGGCAGACCAGAGCTCCCCAGGGGGCAGCTCCTGCATTGAACGTCTGCCCCCTGGTTTGAGGAAGTGGGAGAGGCTCCCGCCACCACTGCTGTACTGGCAGCTGGCAGACTGGTTTGTGGCTGAGCAGAGCTCCCCAGGGGGCAGCTCCTGCATTGAACGTCTGCCCCCTGGTGGTCAGTGTGTGTCGTAGTGACCAGTCATTCCCAGTCGTTCTGCTATTAGGGTCAATTTGCATATTACCCTTTTATTATATAGGATATTCTGTATTCTTACAATGAAGTAAACTAGATAAAAGAAAAACTTAATAAGAAAATAATAAGGAATAAAATATATATTTACATTATTTATGGGGAAAAATGCACAAATACGTGGACCCACACCATGGTCAAATGTATAAATGAATAACTATGGAAACAAAGTCTGTCTGCATGGCTGTACTAGTAAGCCGGGGTGGTTGAGAGAACCAAGACTCCTGTCATACACAACTCCAGGGGACAACATTAACTTTCAAGTATGCCTTAATGGCATGTAACAGAACTGTAAGAATGTAGCTTGTGTGGCCAATTTCAAGGCCACAAGGGCAGAAGGCTCTTAACAGTGTTAAAGATAGAAATGATAGGAAGAAAATAGTTTTAAGGATGGTAACCTTATAGGCAGAGTGGAGTAGTGGAAAGAACATGGATTAAAATGGGGAGGGAAGCTGGAATTGTTAATATAGAAGTGAGAAAGAGAAGTCATCAAAATGGATAAAGATCTGTTAGGGAGAATGCATCAAAATATAAGAGAGATAAGGTTGAACTTAGGGCAAGGCTAATGGTCAGAATTAGCGAGGTGGGGGGTGGAAATAAGTGAAAGAAACACAGAAGTGAGAGAGGTAATTCAACTGATGCAATGCTTTGAAATCCAAGAGAGGGAAAAAAAAGAGCAAATGTATCTAATGGACAGAGAGAATAGAGGTCTTCAGATGATGAAAGATGAATGCAGGGCCTGGATAGTGACTATTAGAGGGAAAGTTAAAGTACCCCAGGGCTCTAACAGTCTGGGACACCTTGCTCCTTACCGCCTGCCTGCAGGGGAGGCCAGAGAGGCTCCCACTGCGCTCGCCAGCCATGAGCCCAGCTTCTGGCTGAGCAGTGCTCCCTCTGTGGGAGTGCACCAGGGGGCAGCTCCTGAGTTGAGTGTCTGCCCCCTGGTGGTCAGTGCACATCATAGCAACCAGTAGTTCCACCGTTCAGTCTATTTGCATATTAGGGTTTTATTATATAGGATTCCAGTCCCTAAAAGCTATCTCACAAGATTCTGATTATTTAGGACTCCCACAAACCTGTTAATTCAAAGTGTGCCTTGAGAACAGTGTGAGTTTGCAAACTGTCTGTTACCAGTAGTGGAAGATAGAAGTACAGATAATGAAAGTAAGGAACCAGAAACTTTCTGAACAATCTGACATTGCAGCAACATCCAGGCCCCATGATTAATAGACTTGTCTCATTGTATAGGGCATAGAACAAAAAATGTCAGTCCCACACAGAACAAGAAAAAATAAAGGAACTTCATCACACACAGTTTTAAAAAGGAACTTCATCACACAGTTTAAGAAGCCTTGATCTAGCCTGACCTGCATGGTTGAGTGTCAAACTATCGATCAGGAGGTCACTGGTTTGATTCCTACTCAGGGCACTGGGCAGGTTGCAGGCTCGATTCCCAGTGTGTGGGTGTGTGGAGGGTGCGCTGCCCCCTGGTGGTCAGTGCACGCCCACGGGGGAGCGCCGCTCAGCCAGAAGCCGGGCTCATGGCTGGCAAGTGCAGTGGCGATGTCAGGAGCATCTCCTTTTAGGGCCTGTTGTCTTGTTTTTAACCCATCCAAATGGACTCCTACACAATGTCAACTTAGGGGGTAAAATTAGGGTTCACAAACCTAGAATTTTTGTTACATTTTATGCTCATATTGGACATATTTTTAAGAAGAAGCAGCTCCTTTTCTTTTCTTGCTTTGTTTTGTTGAAACTAGTCATGAATGCCCGGGCATGCTATAAATATTTATGGTTTATGAATTATGAGAGTGCTCAAATGACACCGTCTTTTCAAAACAAACACAATAATGATGCTACAGTAACGTCTTTAAGGTTTTGTCAATGAACATTTTCATTGGAAAAAAATACATTAGCAATGTTTCTTGCCCTTTTTTTCCCCTAAGAGTAAAGGGTGATGAAGGCTGAGATATAGCAAAATTACTTCAGGGGATTTAAACAACCTGTCTCTGCTTTTCACAAAACTTAAATTAAATAAAACATCAACGTCAGATCTGGTTATTGTTATTGGAGAGGAAACGCCAGGGAGAAAGGCACTGTGCTCTGGTATCATATGATATCCATGACACTGCTTACCTTTTTTCCCCCTTTCCTAATCATTAAATCCTCGACCGTCTCATTTATAAACATGTAGAACTCAACTACTCACCTGCAGAACTGATGAGATATTAGTTAAGCGCAGGGATTCTCAGTGGTAGAAATCTGGCTTCTTTCTACAAACTCCTTCTACATCTTCTCTTCCCTGGTTCCAATTCCTTTGCATTTTTTTTAGCTTGTTTTTCCTGTCACCAATTGAATTGCTGTTTCCTTTGAAGGAAAGGAAAAACACCACCCTAGGTTTGCAAAGATAGACGAGTCACCTCATACACACACTGTCTAAATAGCCCATGACGCTCTTTGGAAAATAAATGACTTCCTATCCCATTCAAACATATGCGTACATGCCATGCACACACACACACACTTTTCTTTTCTGTGACATAGGAAAATGATCAGACATGTATTTCCTTACTCTGTCTTCTTCCTTGAAACACTGCCTACTTTCATATGTTAATATTTCATTTCCAAGTGTACTATGTCAAAGTAGAGAGTTGTGTTGACCAGCAAGAAGTCAGAAGGTAAGAAATTCCCCTGATTCCAGAAAAACTATTGTTAGCACAGCAGACAATAAATAAACAGAAAAGACAGAAGGGAGCCTCTTAGGCTGAGAGAAATGCAGAGGATGACAAAACTTCTAAGGCTAAGAAAAAACAAATCATCTTTAGGAGAACTTGCACTGGAAATGGCTTTGCCTTTCAAAAGGAAAAATGCCCTGCTGAATCAGCAGCCTCTGAGGGAGAAAAAATCTTGTGTGGTTTTCGAAATATTAAACTCAAAATCACTGGCAAAAAAAAGGAAAAGGGGTTGAAAGGTTGTGTTTGCATGTAAAATGAGAATGAGTTTAAGTTCATCAAATTGCAAATTGCAGGCAAGGATAATCAAGCAGAGGGGTTGGGAAGGGGAAAAAAGCATATCTAGCCTGGTAGCATCCTGATGTACAGAAGAAAAATCCACACAGTTGGTAGTGTGCCCATTTCACCCTGTGCGGTGTTTCTCCGATGTGCTATCAGGAGTGGGGAATGAATGAGCTCTTATTCTTCTTCAGTCATAAAGCTATTCAGTCAGGCAAGATAGCAGATAATGAATCTCTACAATAGAAAAATTGATTTGTGGGCTCTGGAATTCTTCATTTTGTTTATGTTTCAGAAATGCGTAGATGTGTCGGGATGTCTTACTGGGTTGTGTTTTTCTCTCCCTTTTCAATATTTTATCACAGCAAAAAGGGATGGTGACTATAACTGTGAAATGCAAATTTCTTTTT
>NW_006298623.1:441619-442004 GCF_000327345.1 Myotis davidii
TGAATCTAGATTACTTTGGGTAGTATGGACATTTTAATGATATTGATTCTACCAATCCATGAACACAGTATGTTCTTCCATTTGTTTATGTCTTCCTCTATCTCTTTTTTCAGTGTCCTGTAGTCTTATGAGTACAGGTCTTTTACCTCCTTAATTTATTCCTAGGTATCTTAATTGTTTTGGTGCAATGGTAAATGGATTGTTGTTGTTTTTTTTAACCTCTCTTTCTGTAAGTTCACTATTGGTGTATAAAAATGCCATAGATTTCAGGGTGTTAATTTTGTATCCTGGAATATTGGACAGATACATGCAAAAAAATGAAACTAGACTAACAACTTACATAATACACAAAATAAAATAAACTCAAAATGGATAAAGGACTTAA
>NW_006298623.1:442610-444829 GCF_000327345.1 Myotis davidii
GTAAACAAAAAAACAAAAATTCTTGAAATCATATAAGTAGGTTAAAAGAGAAAAAAAACAACTCCTAAAAACAAATCATTTGCATCCCCATCCTCACCTACTTGCAAGCACAGTTGTCTCTTGTGAATGCAAATGTTTCAAACCAATTTTCTGCACAGCTTTTAAAGACTGGCAGGTTTTATGATCAGTGATAGAACAATTCTATTATTCCAAATTAGTTGCAGCCCATTTGTTTGATGAAATAACTGGCAGTAACATGAAAATTGTGTATTCTGGCTATGTTCTTAAGAAGATTTTATTTACTTGAATATGTAATTCCTTATTCAATAACGAAAAACATTTAGTGAGCAACTATTATCACTACTAGTTGGTATTTACTACTAATCCTTCCTTTTTTTGTTTAAAGAATTATGATTACACATAAAATACATAAAAGAAAGTCTAGCTTTAGATATATGATATTTGCAACCTTTTAGCAAAATCTGAGGACATGTGAGACACCAGAAACAAATTGTTCTTTATTGACAGGGTATTATCACAGGTCAACTTGGCTTCATTAAAACCTTGTACAGGGGCAGTTAATTAAGAGCCATTGCTAAAATGATGAGAATGATCAAATCTCAGATACGAGAAAAAGTAGTTGACAAAGATAATCCAAGTAAAAACTCTAGCTATTGGTCATTCATTCACTCACTCACTCATAAGCTCACTTGTTCAATAACTACTTTGCAATAACAAATATTTCATTAATACCACACAACAATAATAACTGCATTTATGGAGGCAAAATACGTGTCAGGCCTTATACATATGCAATTTCAATAAAGTTACTAAATTCACTAAAAATTTCAAAACCATTAAGTACAAAGCCAATTAATTCACTTAAACCCCATTCCCTCTCAAACTGAAGCCAGTGTTCTTTCAACCACACCAAGATCCTTATCTTCTCCTATATTCCAAAACTTGTACACTGGTGCTGGAGGTCAGGACATAATTAAGATTTCTATACAACCTGGTAAATGCTTTAAAAGTCTGAAACACAAAAAAGGTTTACTTTATACTGGAAATTAAAGTATAAGTTGGAGTTTCCCAGGAAAAAAAAAGAAAGAGAATTTCTTGCAGTTAGGGTGTGGGGGGGTGCATATGAAAGATCAGGGAGGCAAGAGAACATATGACACATTCAATAAACATCTATTACGTATCTATTGTGAGGGAGGATCTACACTATGCATCTGATGAATAAAATGTGACTGATATTGTAGAATTGCACACAGGGGCCACAATGTAATTACTTTCAAATGAGAAATTTAATAAAGACTTCTACGTAACATTTGAACAGAGCCTCAAAAATGTTTAAAAGTTCTCTAGGCACTCTCTGCTTCCCTTCAAGAGACAGACACCCCAGATCTGTCTATTTTGGGAACACCACAAACATCTGAATAATATAAAAATAATATTATATATGGGATGATAAAAAAAATAATGGATAGGAAAAATGCCTGATGAACTGATTGATTTCCAGCCCTGCATAAGGGAGCAGTGAGTCCTGGACAGTGTGCATGCAAGTAGACTGCTCAGGACCCAGAACTTTACAGCTGGGTGGGGACAAAGCCAACTGAGTGATGGTGAGGATTGTGAGATGTGTTGGAGTCCGAAAGACTATCAAGTATAACGATAATTTGCTCAGCACAGCATCCTCTCCACCCTACTCTAAGTCTGTTGAAAAAAACTGAAGTAAAAGCAGGACTGATAAGCAGAAAGAAATCATTCCATCTGTCCCATCTCCTACATTCTCTGTATACCTTAAATTGTGAAATCTAAGGGCTAATATAAGATTCCAAATCAAATCCTGATGAGAACAAAGAAATGCCCTACCTTAGGAATCTGTGTATTGGGGGATAGGCTGACCAGAGATGAGCATCAGCTCAGTCCCAGTCAAATGAACCCTTGGCTGAAATATGAATAATGACCTCCCCACTCTAGACAGATGAGCAGAGAACTTGAAATTCCAGGAGGAAAAAACAAGTAATATTCTTCAATTCTAACTTTTTTTCTATCTATAATTTCCAGGATGTAGTCATAAATTACAAAACCTGTGAAGGGGCAAAAATAGAACTCATAAGCAAGGAAAAACATTACACCACTCATGATTCAGAAACAAGAATTAACAGGAGTTTGACTTTCATACTGAATAGGAACTACTGACCTGAAGTTAGTGA
>NW_006298623.1:444866-458875 GCF_000327345.1 Myotis davidii
AAAGTCTACTAAAAGTCATAAGGAAGATGCAGGTGGCATTTCTTCAACTTAAGTGACCAATAAATTCTTCCCCACTGGTGAGATTATCATCCTTTCTTTAATGTTATGTTGATTTTCAACCTAAGTGACACCTTCAGAGGTAATTAGCCCTTAACAACATATTTTTATGAGCAGCACTGTACGTGGGAAGTTTCTAGGAAAACTGTGCATTTATAAAGAAGAATGTGAAAAATACTTCAAGGCAATTCGGATAAAGGCATATTTATATTTTTCACAACAAATGGTGAAAAGCTTTAACATACCTTTCTTACCTATTTATACAATGGAGATAGTCTCTAGGGATCTCATGATATTGGAAGGGTGTGTAGAAAAGATGTAAATGTTAGAAAATCTAAGTTCTAGTCCCATAAATAAGATATTTCACCTTAGGGTAATCTCTGATTCAAATGTCACACAGGAAAATATCTTACAATTCAGATTTCACTGCAAATTAACAAACTCGGTTCTCTACAGTGATCTCTGGAATAAGGTGAAGGAAGTGGAAAGAATGTGCCTAGTGGCAATAAAAAGCCAAACCTTGGTTTATTTCTAAAAAGTAGGTGAGGAATGGGAATTGTGTAAGATAGAAATTTTTAAAGTTTGTGTTTGGGAGTCAGCACTTGCAAAATAATCATCTAACTCGAAAGATCAGCTTTCTTATCTTAGTAGGAGTTCCCAAATGGCCGGCCTGCTTACTCTCCCAACAGTAAGGACAGGCTGTTCTGGTATTGGAAGCTCCACTCAGTCTGCTGCTAGGAATGCCTTCCAGCCAGCAGCCAGCTGGCTCCACTCTCAGCCCTAGGTTTTCCAAGTGGCCACACAGTCAATGTTTGCTTGGTCTGCTGGGTGGCGCCAAATCATCACATAACTACAGAATCCCAGACGCCTCAAGCATTTTAAAAATCTTAAATGAATAAATATAAATAGAGGCTTAAGACCGTTAGTATATATTTTAAAGTTCTCTAAAATAATCCAAATACGGATGCCAAAAGAAAAAAAGTGTGAAACCTCTTATAAATACATTAATTTAAAATGATTTTTTGCTGATATTAATGAGTACTATTTATACCTATGTGACTGTTACAGAGAGGTAAATATAGGTGTAATATGGTGTGCACAACTTAAATATATGAAATTATAATTACTGATGTGCTTGCAGACAGCTCTGGAAAGATCTTGATCTAATCCGACTACCTCCTCAATGTAACACTTCCCTGTGCCCCCAGGTGATCCCGCAGAGTGCCTCCACATTGAGTTTTGACTGCCCTCTTCTCCTCCAAGCTTATCTTAGACAACTAGAGTCTCTACACCCAACTCACAGTCAGGCCAACTAGCCTCCAAAGTGCTGTTCACTCTCTCCTCATTAAAAATACTGCGGTTGTATGCCCTATAACTTCAAGGTTTTACTAAAGCAACCGCTAACTTATTGAGTGGGCAATGCAGAAAATGCTAATGCTTTGAATGATTTGTGGTGAAGACTGCTGGTTGTCTGTCATAATCCACACTCCTATTCTTCATAACAGTAGAATTCAAAGTGGATGTGTGGCCACCTGGCTAGATACTATGTTTTCCAGACTCCGTAGCAGCTGTCTCTGAGTTGTGACTTAGTCATCACCAAGGAAGTATGAGCGGAAGCGAGAAGTGCAATGTCTAACAGGTCGGCAAACTGCGGCTCGCGAGCCACATGCGGCTCTTTGGCCCCTTGAGTGTGGCTCTTCCTAAGCCTTAGGAGTACCCTAATTAAGTTAATAACAATGTACCTACCTATATAGTTTAAGTTTAAAAAAATTGGCTCTCAAATTTCAATCGTTGTAGTGTTGATATTTGGCTCTGTTGACTAAAGAGTTTGCCGACTCTACCTCATTGGTTTAAGATAAACATTGTTTGCCCTGGACATCTGTTCTTTTCCCCTTGCCTTGAGCCAGAAGTGGGCATGTCTGCAATTCAGCTTGGATCGTGCCCATGACGTCATTGCCTAGAAACTGACAGCTCTTTTAAAGCCTCTGCATTTGGGACCTACTTTTTTTTATAGCAGCTTACCTTTACCTAACTAATACAGACGTTAATAGACCAGGAAGTTTTATCTCCCATGTTTGCATTTTAACACAGGCAGCATAGAGACCTAGTTACTTAATGACAAGGAGCACCTCTACCGGAAGAATTCTCCCCATCTTGGCAAGTCAACCATGCCTGCTTCTCTCACAGCACTGATGACTTAAAAGGCAAAAGCTAGGTCTTTCTAGCTCTAGCCTTTAGCACAGGTTTTAGTACAATGAGAAGTGCAGAGTAGATGTTTAAAAATATTGGCAATAGGAAGGGGTTGCAGTCTCTAAAATCATGCCCCAAAGACAGCCACCTCACCTGTTTATTCACAGGGTGAGCCCTGCAAAGGTTAGGCTTTCTGAGCACTAACGTTGCTGATGGCTGGATATAATGTCAAGCCTGAAACAGACCATATGGCTAATGCCTCTACACGTTGACCTGTCAGAAAATGTGGCAGTTCATCCGATCAGTGGTGTATGCTATTGGCATTACTAACTGCACTGACATCTGAACTGTGCTTTAATATTAGGTGTCATAAAACTGCATGGATGGTGAGATAACTACAGGCTTAGTAAGAAAAATACTGCAGGACTAATTTACCAGATGAGCTATACTAAGAAATTTGAATCTTTAACATTAATGCTGCTACTTGGACGCTGTGTAATAGCAATCCTGGCTCTCCTGGAGCATCACCAAAAGCTGTGTTTGTGTATGTTAGGGCACACCTGGGCAGACACTAACCTCATCTACGCATTATCCACTCAAAGGCAATGCTTAAAGAGCATTCCTCAGGCTGTTCTACACACAATGATCTCAGCTTCGGTTGTCTATTTGGTTTGCCAACTCTAGGTATCCATATAACAACCCTTGAAAATGATTTTTGTTCTGAGCTCGATCATTACAGCAAAATGAATCATGGAATCAAGTACTCAATCTATACTTTTTTTAACCTAATATCTGCCCAAGAAATACAAATAATACCTTTCTGGTCATTTTCAGTTCCTCTTCACTAAAGGAAATCACAGCCAAGGGTAGAGAAAATGTCTATCAGCCCCAGGATAGTTCTTAGATGCAGGAGTCCTAGAATAGGTAGATTTCGTCAGCTATTCTCTGAGTCTTAAAGTGAACCCTCCACTCTCCTTTGCCAAGCATTTCCTTAGATTCACCTTCCTTTGCTTTTGAAGACTGACTATAAGGGGATGGAATGTAGCTCTGTGTTTGGGGGAGATGTATAACCAAGCTGCCCTGCCTGCTTTGTTTCCTGATTGAGTTGTCTTATCATAAGCCAGAGGATTTTGTTTTTGTCTCTTCCCATCCAGCTCAGCCTATAAAATAAATACTTTAGATTTAGGGCAAAAGTCACATGTTAATGAAGCATTTGCATTTTTTTTGGAAACTTCTAAGAATCTAGGCATGCTGACCTCTCACATTTGTGGCTACCTAAAAGAGTACAAATGGAAGCCACATACCATATGTCTAAGTGTTTAAAAGTTATAAATTAAGCCAAAAAATTAAAGAAAGTATGTCTATTCTCCTACTTCTGTAAATAAACCTTCCTGATAACCAAAACCAAGTTTAAACTTAGAATTCTTGAATTTGTTGGTGATTTTTTTCTTTTGTTTTGTTTGTGTGTTTTTTTTGTAACAAAACAACAGCATAAGGAAAGCCAGGCCCTTGCCCCCTGAAGGAAGTAACCCAGTTCTTTCTCTCCCATCTCTGCCCCTCTCTTCCACTCTGGGAGGGCCTTGGTTGCATACCCACCCCAACTTGTACCTCCATCTATGCCCCTGCAAATACAAATCCTTTATCCTTTTTTTTTTATATATTGGAGTGGGCCCTCTGGCTATGCAGTACTTTTTAGAGAGAGATCAGACTAGGAATGAACTACAAATCTTGGGAGTTGGCTTGGAGCTCTTTAAGAAGTGAATTCTAGGATTTAGGTATCTAAAACATGGTCTAGAAGAGAGATGCCCAAGCTCCAGATGGACACACCCCTTGGTTTTACAGACTTTTAGCTCCTTGAACAGAAGGCACAGTAAGAGAAGTTTCATAACATGGGACCGATGCCTGGGTCTAAGGGTGACACTGAATTTGTGCAGCCAGGAGCTTTTGGATTTGGATTTGGATTCTGGTCCTATTTCCTGATACTACAACCTGATTCCAACCTTGGGGGAAGTATACTTTTGAGGCATCAATTGTGAGTGATGCTATATGATAGCATGGAGTTTGATATCATCAAATGGGTCCCTAGAATCTGTTAAAGACTAGGCTGAAATTATTTCTGTGTATTGCCATAATAAGATTTGAAAATGGAGATTTCAAATGAATGTTTAAAAAAAGCACTATCACGGCAGCATATGTCATATTGCCCTAGTTACTAAATTAGTCTAATTAAAATCCAACTTTCTGGTCCCGAGTGTGAAGCTATGGAAATTATTTCCTCCCCCTTTTTTTAATGTATTTTATTGATTTTCTGCAGAGAGGAAGGAAGAGGGATAGAGAGAAACATCGATGAGAGAGAAACATCGACCAGCTGCCTCCTGCACACCCACCACTGGAGATGTGCTCGCAACCAAGGTACATGCCCCTGACCGGACCCTTCAGTCTACAGGCCGACGCTCCATCCAGTTTGGGCTATTTCCCCCCCTTTAATTAAATGGGTGCTTACATAGAGACACAAGTGAGACAGTATTGGTAAAATAAAGGCAAGCTTGGCTGTCACTTCAAACTTCTCCCATGAACTAGACGCAGGGGTCGGCAAACTTTGTGACTCGAGGGCCACAGTGGGTTCTTAAACTGGACCGGAGGGCCGGAACAAAAGTATGGATGGAGTGTTTGTGTGAACTAATATAAATTCAAAGTAAACATCATTACATAAAAGGGTACGGTCTTTTTTAAATGGGACGGTTTTTTTTTTTTTTTTTTTTTAGTTTTATTCATTTCAAACGGGCTGGATCCGGCCCGCTGGCCGTAGTTTGTCCACGGCTGATAGAGGAATGAGAGATGCAGTGCCTGGCCGAAGAGGAGCGTTCGGTGTTACATTTTCTCAGTAATCCAGGCAGGATTGAAGGGGTGGGCCACATTCTTTAGGTCCATTTTTTAGCTGTTCCAGGAAAGGCCCATTGCTGCATGTCAGACCAGATGGCGCATATTCAATTGACTCAGGTTGAAAGGAAAGGATAGCATTAGGCTTTTCATTTGATGAGTGCAATCATTGTAGTTTTAACATGAGAGTGAAGAGCATTCTGACAAAGAACGTTTTGGACAAAATGCTTTAAGAATTGATCCCAATGCTAAAAGTCAACTATATGCTTTCATTGCAGACCTACTCATATCCATAGTTACCTTCTCAGGTTGCATCAACCCCATTAATACACAGGTTTATATTTATCAAGGTGAGAGTCTGGTACCCAAAGAAAGAAATGTCATTGCGATATAACAATTGCTTAAGGAGACTCAAGCCTCATAAAGAGAATTGTCCAGGGGATTTCTACCAAAACAGTTACCTACAATGATATAGAGAGGGAGTGTTTACACCAATTACTAAAGCTTCAGTGATTACCAGTAAGTACTGTAATCATGATTGGCTAAGCCACTGGGTAAGATAACTAAATTACCTAGAGATAAGTACTAGTACAACTCTGTTGGGTGTATTTGCATATCTCATTTCTAGTGAAAGGCAGTGTTTGTCCAACTCACAAGGCATTTATCTGAGAACTATCTTATACCTTAGCTAGAGTCCCAGTGCACAAATTCAAGCATGGGTGGGGTCTCTTGGCCTGGCCAGCGATCAGGCCCAATCAGGGCTGCAGGAGGTTGGCTGGGGGCAGGGGCTGTGGGAGGTTGGCCAGCTGGAGGGAGGGGCTATAGGGGGGTAGCCAGCCAGGGGCAGGGGCCATGGGAGGTTGGCCAGTGGCCCTGATTGGGGTCATTGGGGCTGGCCAGCCAGGGGAGGGGATGCGAGAGGTTGGCTGGCCAGGGGTGGGGAGGGGTCACGGGAGGTTGTCTGTGGGAGTGCACTGACCACTAGGGGGAAGCTCCTGCATTGAGCATCTGCCCCCTCGTGGTCTGTGCACATCATAGTGTCCGGTTGACTGGTCATTTGGTCGTTCTGTCGTTCAGTCATGTGGTTGCTCAGGCTTTTATATATATAGATAGAAGATTGTCAACTCCTGAATATCTCCAGGCTAGACACAACCCAAATGGAGCCAATCAGAGTATTTAAGCATTTGAAATTATAATTCGACGATGCTAGCCAGCCTCTGATGTTTACTTTTACTAGTAAACATGGAAATTTACATGGGTCATATTTAACCATTTCTATGCAGCAGCAAAAACACCAATCTATAGAGACAAATAAATTTATTAGGATTCCAGAAAGAAGTAAAGATGAAAAACCATAGTGTTCCAAATAGAAGGATCATGATTTAATAACATCTTGAAGACTTGATGTTGGTTGATTCCAGGTTCTGGCTGCCCTGAAACTGGATTGCAGTTTCTTTCTTGGTAATGAAAATATCCTTGCATCATTAAATAAATCATATTTCCTGTTTCAGCATGAGGGTTTCTGTAGCCAAAGAGCCTTGACAAAATATTACTTAAATTTCTCATTTACCTGTAAAGATCTCTACAAACACTGAGAAAATAAAAATGAGTCTTGCATTTCTTCTAATGCATGTTCTCTACAAAACAATTTGTATGATTTTATATTCTTCAAAGAGGGAATACACACACATGCATATGTGCAAATATACAGATAGATGATATAGATATAGAGCTAGAGATAGATAGAGATAAAGATAAAGATAGAGATAGAGATAGAGATAATGTATTTTTTTAAAATTTGCATTAACTCTCTGTGGTCCTTCCTGTGGCTATATTCTGCTCTGTAGTCACACCTATAGTCCATCTGTCCTGCAGTAATGCAAAGGATTTTATAGCTATTCTCTTTCCTTTTCTGGTGTGAGAAAAATATTGAGAGGGGTGGGGAGCACTATAATAAATACTTGAAATAGTTGTCTGTCAACATTGTGCATATATCTATGGCTGTGATGTACCTATTCCATAATGTAATGAAGTCCAAGTTTCCCAGACTCATGCTTCTATGCTCCCTCCCTTTACTCATTTAGATTTGTGTCTGTGTGTGTAATGTTTGACTGTCTCATGTCAGTGTGGCCTATGAATATACACTAGGGTTTCACAAACTTCTTGGTCTCAAGATATCTTTTTAGTGCTGACCAGTTTGGCTCAGTGGCTAGAGTGTCATCCTGTGGACTGAAGAGTCCCAGGTTCGATTCCAGTCAAGGGCATGTACCTTGGTTGCAGGCACATCCCCAGTAGGGGGTGTGCAGGAGGCAGCTGATCCATATTTCTCTCTCATGGATGTTTCTAACTCTCTATCCCTCTCCCTTCCTCTCTGTAAAAAATCAATAAAATATATATTTTTTAAAAAGATATCTTTTTACACTTACAAGTCATTGGGCATACTGAAGTGCTGTATATTTGTCATATTAGAAAATAAAACTAAGTAATTAAAACATATTTATTGTTATGCCCAGATTTCAGGATCCCCAAAAGACCACCAGGGATCCAGCTGAGTCCGACTCAAAAGCAAAAGAGCCTTTATTCGAGCTAGCTCAAGCTCCCCGTCTACCACACTCGCCAACGCCGTGGCAGGAGGCAGAGAGAGCTCTGTGGGGAGAGGGGTTTTATAGGAGGTTGGAATAAGGGGAGGAGAGAGGACTGTGGGCCCTGCCAATTGGCCAGGCGCAAGTTGGTGTCTTGTTACACAGGATGTGGTTGTGTCTATGGCGCGCACTTCCCTTGATTATCATTGGTTATTTTAAAGAAATCCTAGGTGTGGCTAGCAGAGGCTTGGGCTTCCAGGAAGACGCTCCTTGCTGAGCACATGGCTAATGGCTGCTGCCCAAAAATGGAGGATCCGGCTCAAGATGGAGGGTGTAGCCCTCGCCCTTTCATTTATATGAATTCATTTTAATATGGCAACAATAAACTTATTAAATTTAACATAAGTAACATATCTTTATTTTAGAAAACTATTTCCCCAATTTTAAAAAGTCACAAAGTAGCCTGGGCAGGTTTGGGTCAGTGGATAGAGCATCGGCCTGTGGACAGACAGGTCACAGGTTTGATTCCTGGTCAGGGCACATGTCCGGGTTGTGGGCTCAGTCCCCGGTGGGTGGCATGCAGGTGGCAGCCAATCAATGATTCTCTCTCATCATTGATGTTTTTATCTCTCTCCCTCTCCCTTCCTCTCTGACATCAATTAAATAAATAAATAAATAAATAAAAGAAGTTGTCATGGCTGAGGGTACATTGAGTTTAACTGGAAAAATAAAATAAAAACAAGAAAGTCACAGAGTACAATAGCATATCTTTATATTTTTTCATACCTCTTTTATATCTTATTTAATAGAAAATAGCAATAGTTACATATCTGTCCTTGCATTCAATCTGTTGCAATCTCACACAGATTATAGCCTCTCTGTGCGCTCATGAGAGACTGAGGTTAAATGGGCAATTAACCTCATAATAATATTATGAAAACAGTTTGACCTCATAGTGTCTCAGGCACTTAAGAAGTGCTGCTATAAATTATAAAATCACATTAACCTGTTAGAAATCAAAAGTAAATTGATTTTCATGGAATCAAAAATAAAAAATTAAATGTTTTAACATTTAAAAAATGTTCTTGTGGTTTTTAACTAAATTGACCAAATTCACATATTTGGGACATTGTATGCCAATATAACTTCTGAAGGCTAGATTACATTCTTATTTTAATTTTATAATATATTATTCTAGTTTATTTTTTAATTACAGTTTGCATTCAATATCATTTTGTATTAGTTTCTGGTGCACCGCATATTGGTTAGATAATCATTTAATTTATAAAGTGTTCCCCCAATATTTCAAGTACCCACCTGGCACCAAACATAGTTATTACAATATTATTGTCTATATTTCCTATGCTGTACTTTACATCCACATGTCTATTTTGTAGCTACCAATTTGTACTTCCTAATCCTTTCACGTTTTCACCCAGTCAACCACCCCCTCCCCTTAATGTCACTAATCATCATCAAAATGCAAGTTAAAACCACAATGAGATATCACTTCACACCTATCAGAATGACTATCATCAATAAATCAACAAGTGCTGGCAAGGATGGGGAGAAAAGGGAACCCTTGTTCATTGTTGGTAGGAATGCAGACAGGTGTAGTCATTGTGGAAAACAGTATGGAAGGTCCTCAAAAAAATTAAAAATGAAACTGTTTTATGATCCAGTGATTCCACTTCTGGAAATAAATCTAAAGAAACTTATATTTAATCTGTCTGGGAGTTGTACACACCGCCCCCCAACACACACACACACACACACACACACACACCCCTCATACTCCTTTCCCTCTCTAGGAGTCGACCTTGGAATGTGGCCCATTCTCATTCAAGAACTGCCTATTATCATGAAAAGATTAACAACATTGTTGCCAAAACAATGGAGTCCCCACCCCAACACACAGTGCCTACTTCCCCATTCCTGTAATCCCTACTTCTCCATTGAAGCAGGGGGTCCCTCGGGGGTTAGGACGTCGGAGACCCAACGCGATAGGGTGTCTGCATGCACGACTCCAGAGACCAGATTTGGTGAAGCAGATCCATTTTATTGTGGAACTACAGGGGCATATATAGCATGAGGGGACCAATCAGAAGGAGACACGTTGCTACAGGCGACCAATGGCTGAAAGGCTGGGGTACTGTGCACGCACGTTGCTCTAGGAGTTCATTCAGGCAGGCTTTGCTACTTCCTGGTGTGCTGAGGAAGCATGTCATGGTGGAGTGTGCTCACACCATTGCATCAGCCGCAGCACTGAGACATACTTCCCGAGCTCTACGTACAGTCCATGTAGTATTTGTTCTACCCTATATAAGCAACTGGTTTATGTGGAGAGGCAGAGCAGATTTTTGTGGATGACTTGCTGCTCTCCCATACTCCTGACATTATTGGAATAAACCCATATGATAAAAAAAAAAAAGAAACTCCGAACACTAATTCAAAAGAATATATCACCCCTATGTTCATTGCAGCATTATTCTATATAATAAAAGCCGAATGTGCTACTTGTCTGATAGTCTGGTCATCCATTCAACCAATCAAAGCATAATATGCTAATGATATGCTAAGGCCATTCAACTGCTTACTATGACGTGCACTGGTCAGGGCACATGTCTGGGTTGTGGCTCAGTCCCTGGTGGGTGGCTTGCAGGAGGAAGGGGGCAGACAGTTCACTGGTCGACCAGTCACTATGATGTGCACTGACCACCAGGGGGCAGACACTCCAACCAGTAGGTTACCTTGCTGCTGGGGTCTGGCCAATTGGGACTGAGCAAGATGGGCCCAACATGCCCTGGAGTCCTCTCGTGGTCCCTCCCCTGCTGGCCAACCTCCCACATCGCTCCCCAGCCCCAGTTGTGCACTAGTGGGGTGCCTTGGCCTGGTCTGTGCCCTCTTGCAATCCAGGACCTCTTAGGGGATGTTGGAGAGCCGGTTTCAGCCCAATCCCGCTAAACACAGGAACTGCCCCCTGGTGGTCAGTGTGCTCCCACAGGGGAAGTGCTGCTCATCCAGAAGCCAGGATCATGGCTGGAAAGAGCAGCAGTGGTGACAGGAGCCTCTTCCACCTCTGTGACAGTGCTAAGGATGTCTGACTGATGGCTTAGACCCGCTCCACAGGGACCGAACCTAAGCCATCAGTTGGACATTTCCCAAGGGTTCCCGGACTGTGAGGGTACAAGCTGGACTGAGGGACCCTTCCCCTACCCGAGTGTACAGATTTCATGCACCGGGCCTCTAATTTATAATAACCAAGATATAGTAGCAACCCAAGTGCCCATCAGTAGACAAGTGGATAAAAAATTTATAGTACATATACAGTGGAATACAATGGAATATTACTCAAGCATTAAAAAAAAAGAGTGAAATCTTACTATTTTTAACAACATGGATGGATCTAGAGGGTATTATGCTAGTGAAATAAGCCAGTCAGACAAAGACAAATACCATATGATTTTACTTATATGTGGAATCTAAAGAACAAAATAAATGAACAAACAAAATTGAAACAGACTCATAGGTACAGAGAACAGGCTATAAAATACTTCGGGGAAATTTAAATTGGATGTGAAAAAGCTTGCATATCAGTCCAATTACAGGATTAGGTTGTTAACTTTTTATCATCACATAGATCAAGCATGTCAAACTCAAAGGCTAACACGGGCCAAATAAACAAGGTTTAAGTTTATGTGGGCTGCATAAAAACAAAAGCTTCAATTTTCATAGAAACATAGGTTTATTTCGATAGAGACAGGCTGAATACAAAGGGCTGAAATAAATGTGTAATCATTAGCATAAAATAATAGAACATTTTAATAAAAATTAATATTTTTTTCTTGAACATTAACTTACTAGACACTGAATAACTGCACAAATTAATAAGCAAATAAACCGATTTTTCTTATTCTTTGAAAGCGAAATATTTCCTGTTGTGCACACCAAACAAGTCAGTCCAAGACTAATGATGTGGCAATCGGCTGCTAAAATATGCGCTGCTAGTATTAGTGGAGAGAAATGGTGCACCTGAGTATAAGGTGCGTAAGGGAAATGAATGCAACACACTTATAGTAATCAGTCATTAGCGAACATTATAATTCCTTATTAATAATCTTATATAGTAAAAGGCTAATATGCAAATTGACCAAATGGCAGAACGGCTATTCGCTATGATGTGCACTGACCACTGGGGGGCAGATGCTTAATGCAGGAGCTGCCTCCTGGTGGTCAGTGCACTCCCACAGGGAGAGCACAGCCAGCCAGAAGTCATAGTAAGCACAGTGGCAGTGGCGAGAGACTCTCCTGCCTCTGTGGCAGCACTAAGGATGTCTGACTGACAGCTTAGGCCTGAGGGGAACGGATCTAAGCTGTCAGTCAAACATCACCAGAAGATTCACAGACTGTGAGAGGGCAAAGTCCAGGCTGAGGGACCCCCGAGTGCACAAATCTTGTGCACTGGGCCTCTAGTTATGTATAACAGGAAATTGTAAAAATTAAGTTACAAAATTTTTATTAAAACATTTCTTACATACCATTATATTGGCTGGGCCACAAAAATATTCATTGTGGGCTGCATGCAACTCGCAGGCCATGAGTTTGACATGCTTGATGTAGATAGAATGAATAGATTAGTAACCGACTTTACTTAAATGTCTTAGATGATTAACATTACTTTGTTTTCCTTTGAATATGCTCACAGATAAAAATGAACTATTAGAGCATTTTTTAGTTTTGATATATTTTTTATCTTAACCTACTGGTATAATAAGTGTATAAAGAATTAAATATACTAGTCGAAATCAAAGTACAGCATTCTACAAAGATACGGGATTTTTGGACTGGAACATGCGGTGTTTCCCCTGGGCAGGATGGCTTCCGCAGATTCTTTGTCCAGCAGCCAAAAATGAAACCACAGATGGAAGATGGGGTAGCAAATATGGAAATTTATTGAAGAACAAGTACAGACTCTCATATGAGGAAGGTGAAAGAGTCCCACTGAGTTTCTTTTTCCCTACGGTTTATAAAGGCTGCAGATCTGTGCGCCTTGATATCCCCTCTGATTGGTCACCATCCCCTTCTGATTTGGTCACTATAGCAACTCCTGAGCTCAAAGTCGAACCTCACATGGGACACAAGAGGCTCTCCTCCCTCATTGTTCCTATATTCCCTCTGGGCTTTCTTCCTCCTTCTTTATTTTGTAAATATAGACCTTTTGCTACTCCCAACTCCCTTGTCTTATGGAAATGTAACCTTTGTAGCTCTGTAGCCCTGTGTTTCTCCCATGGACCTCCTTTTGATTTTAAAAATTCCCTAAACCTGCCTATTTCAACCCTAAAAGTTTATATTTCACAAATCTCTAAAAGAAGATGAATGTAAGCTCTGGTTGGTATATTTAAGAAAGTCCAAACATTCCAGCTTCCAAATTATCTTTCTTCAATAATCTCTAGATAATTTAATCAAATGAAATTTTCTCTTACCATCTTTTGAAAATGCACCAGAATAGGACTCAGTTAATTATATTACATCTGTTCTTAGACGATTAGTTCCATGCCAAAATCAATATTTGCAAAGATATCTAAAGTTATCTCCTTGTTCTTTCCTACATTATGCACTTGCACAATCCTTCAAGGTGATATTAAGGGTAAAGAAATCAACTTAAGAGGGAGGCTGCCTGGATTGTAGTGAATCATTGCACAAGGAACTGGGGGAAATATGTATCTATGTTTTTCCCTGTTGCGTTCTTTCAAGGAGTTATGGAAAAGTCAAGATACAGTGAAACAATCTATATCAAATGAGCTGGGAAGCTGCAACAGTCACGACCGCTCAGGAGGAGGCTGTGTGCGCAGGTTGTCGGGAGGGGACTGCGTGCAAGGCAAGGAAAGCCCAGATGCTGCAGTGGCCTGAGAAGGCATGGAGCAGAGACAGGGGGGCCTGCCAGTGCCCCCACATGCCAGCAGTCCCGCCTCTTCATGTGAGCTGCAGAGGAAACACCTTTTCTGACCGCTCATTGGCTAAGCTCCCTGTACACCACTTACAGTGTTCTTGGTAACTTGGGAAATAAGAATCCAAGAAGGTGATCTAGGGTTTTCCCACCTCACTCCTGGAGGAAAACATGAAGGTCTGCTACTGAAGGGGCTAAGAAATGTCATATCCTGCCCTAGCTGGTTTGGCTCAGTGGATAGAGCCTCAGCCTTCGGACTGCAAGTTCCGGGTTCAATTCTGATCAAGGGGATGTACCTAGGTTGCAGGTTCCTCCCTGGACAGGGCCCAGGTCAGGGCTCATGCAGGAGGCAA
>NW_006298623.1:459043-472809 GCF_000327345.1 Myotis davidii
TAGCAGGGTGACAAGGGTGGCACCTTCCCCTGATCTGCTCAGTCGGCGCCTGCAGAGGGAGGCCAGACTGTGGCTTAGGCCTGCTCCCTGGGGGGAGTGAGCCTAAGCTGTCAGTAGGACATCCCCTGAGGGCTCCTGGACTGTGAGAGGGGGCAGGCTGGGGACCCAGGTTGATGGAGTCTCTGCCATCTTCCGGATACCTCAAAGGCTTCCATGGTCATCCTTAACAGCCAACAAAGTGAACAACAGAGAAAGTAAGTTAGACAAACTTTCTTCCTAACCACTGTAGCCAGGAGTAACACATAACATTTCTATTTGTATTCCATCTGGTAAGAACAGGTCAAGTAGTCTAACAAGTTCAAGCAAGATGTGAAATGTCATCTGCGGGGTCAGTATGCACATGGTCTACTTTCCAAATTATCATGGCAGCAAGTTTACCAAATATTTTTACAGTTTAACAAGCTCTCCTGGCTGTTGGGGAGCACAAGAGACTTGGTTGGGAAGTTTTAAGGAGGACATTCTGATAAAAGGGAAGTGTGTGGAAGGCCTCCTACCCTGTTTACCAGAATTCTGACTTAGGGGAGACTTAGGGGAGTGTCGAATGTGGCACCCCTAATTATTCCTTGACCTTTCCAAACAAGCCTGTGCATATGCAGACCCCCCAGGTGTTTCCTGGAATCCTTATGCTTAATCCCTGGATGCCCTTGCCTAGAGGACAATGTAAACACATGTATCCTCTCAAGATTACTCACCCTTACTGATTGTGTCTAAAGATAAAAAATTCTAATAAAAGCCTAAAGAGGCAGGCAATCGAGGCTGCCTGGCTTCTTCAGCCAGGCCGTCCCTTAGCTCTCTCCACGACAGTGAAACTGTCAGAGAAATCTGTTCATCCGTCATTCAGGGGCTGCTGGTCAGCCCCAGCACCTGGCTTGCAGCCTGCTATACCTGTGCTGTTGCTGTTATTGTTGTTGTTATTGCTGTCCACCTTTAATTATGCCACATACTTTGGGTTCTGTTATAGAAGTACCCTGCTAAAGGTACCAAATTAACACTCACTCTTGTCACTAACAAATTTCTCAAATTCCAATGAAAATATAACTCTTGCTCCCATCACTCTCCAAAGCCAGTAGGTAATCATGTTTGGCTTTGACCCAGGCAGCAAAGAGGATCTGTGATGCACGGTGATAAAGGAGCCCAGTGGCTCTGTCCTCTAGGGCTTCCAGGGTCACCTTGAGCATTGGCATCTACCTGGCACAGAAGAAGAGAGCACTTAGAGAGGGACACTTGTTTCTTTTTATTTGAACTCAAAAGTGGCACACTCATTGCCACTCACATTCTATTAGTGAGAAGTAGATAATGCAACAGTCGTTGGAATGAGCCCTGACCAGGTCACCACTGCCCAGCAACAGCTCTACCCTGTGGAAACCAAAGATCTTCACTAGATAGAGGTCTCTGTCATAACAGTAAAATTGTTTTATATGTGTTCTGTTTTTAAAATGTTAATATCAAATTATAAAGAGACAACTATAAATAGTTAAGGATTATGTATGCAATGGGCCAAGACCCTAGTGAGAGGTATATCCTGGGTTTTCTTTTGTTTTGTGAAAGCATACACACAACAAGCAAACAAATGCTGCTTATAGACAACAATGATTCAAATGATACTCCAAAGACATGTTTTTGTTGAGAAGTTCAAGGTTTGGAATAAAGACTCTAAAAAAGATTCGTCCAACCCTTCACTATACAATGAGAAAACTGGGGCCCCAGAGAATTGAGGGACAAGCCCAAAAGATAATGTTCAACAGTGAAAAATATCTCATCCTTTACTTTCTTTATATACCATCAGGGTGGTGACTTGAAGTATCAAAAGAGAAAGAAACTAGATGTTTGACCTCTTGGATTTCAGGCTTCAGATTTAGAGATGATCACATAAGAGGCCAGAAAAAAAAAAAAAAGGAGGATGAAGTCAGAAAAAAAAAGAAAAAAGGAATTCTTACAAACAGATTACTGCTGGCCCACTTTTCCACTCTGCATGGAGTCAGTCTCAGGACCACAGCATGTCTCAATGGTCTGAGGCCACACTGTGGGAAAACATCTTATTCCCAGACATCCGAAGCACTGCCCTCTAATAAAATCTGCCTAAAACTTTCTCTGTATCTGTTAAGGTCTCTGGATCTTTATTATCTAATTTGGGAGAATTCTCTAAAATTCTCCCCTAAAAAGTAATTATTCTTCGACAAAGTCCTTTGACCTCTCAGGTCCTATGTCCTGCTTTAATGGCCATTTTGCCTCAGGAGGGGGAAAAAATATATATATGTGATGTAGTAAACTTCTACAAGGGGTTTTAGTTTGGCAATATTTTTATCCCACAAAATTATGTACTGTTGTGAATCTTAATTGTTTCATATAGTTTGGCAAAGAAAAATTACTTCATATTATTTTATTTCGTAATAGATATATATTTTATAAATATATTTTAGATGCTTCTAAGCTTTGTGATATGGAGCTATTGTAGCTATTGAGTTAGTTGCAGCTGAAGGTGGAGATTAAAAGTTTTAATTTGGGCCCTAGCTGTTTTGGCTCAGTGGACAGAGTGTCCACTCGCGGACTGAAGAGTCTCAGGTTTGATTCTGGGCAAGGGCATGTACCTTGGTTGCAGGCTGGATCCCCAGCTCTGGTTGTAACATGTGCAGGAGACAACCAATCGATGTCCCTCTATCACATCAATGTTTCTCTCTCTCTCTGTTTCTCCTCCTCCCTTCCTCTCTCTCTATAAGTCAATGGGAAAATATCCTCAGGTAAGGTTTAACAACAACAACAAAAAGTTTTAAACTTGGAAATGCTTTGGCCACTATATTTCTAAATAATAGAAGTGGAAATTTTCAGCTTGAACCTACATAAGAAGGCTACATTCTCTCCCAAGGCATCTTAAGCTTTCTCCTTTTTTAAGGCAAGTAACACCTACCAGACATAGAGTATAAAATCAGCGAAGAAAAACAGCAGCCAAACTACCCTACAGTACAAAGCCAGGCTCTGTAGGAGGAAACTTGAGGGAGGTAGTCAACAGATCTTATTGAAAAAAAATCGCCAAATACATTAGGAACACACTATAAAAACACGTAGGTAAAGTGAAACTTGGGCAGTCATTTTACTACATTATCTTAGTTTCTAAAACCCATCTTTATTTCCTCATCCTGTTATATTAGTCATTGCCTTTCACCATTTGAAATTAACCTGTTTTTCTGTTTGTTCACTGGTTTACTGTCTTTCTGCCACCAGTAAAAAGTCAGCCCCTTGAGGACAGAGACCATGTCAGTTTTGTTCACTGGTTTATCCCCGTGTCTAGAACAGTGCCTGGAACACAGTTATAATGTGTGGAAGGAAGGAATGAAGCCCCAGAACAGACTGACTTGTAACATATGGAAGACGATCCTAAGAATGCAGGCAATCCCAGGAAAACA
The DNA here is from genome assembly GCF_000327345.1 of Myotis davidii. Classification (NCBI taxonomy): domain Eukaryota; kingdom Metazoa; phylum Chordata; class Mammalia; order Chiroptera; family Vespertilionidae; genus Myotis; species Myotis davidii. The sequence continues at coordinate 462,505 of NW_006298623.1, forward strand.
GGAGTCTGAACCAGGCCTGAATAAAACTACTCTACTCTTAACTGAGCTGATTAGTCTCTTCTCCCTGAATGAAGGAAGCATATTTTTAAACCAGTTCCTTGGTAAGGAACAAATTTATGCTGTATCATTAACATATAGATTAGCATTTACAGTGTTATACCTAAGTATGCTCAAGTTGACAGTCTAGGAAAATGAACATGGCTTTTAATGTTATGGTTTTAAGCAATCACAATTCTAAAATGCTCTTCATAATATCTTGAATATTGATCTAGGTTTTGCTGTAGATGAACACCTAGACTTAGAGGACTAGACAGCACAACGTTTCAGAGGGGGACCTGTACTACACTGAAGGATTTTAGTAGAAGGAATTATAACTCAGTGATTATGGTCACAGGCTTGTAGCTCAGATAGTCTTGGGTTCAAACTTTGAAATATGGTAATGGCCACCATGTCTATTTGCTATATAATTCTGACTGATTTATATAACATCTTAGAGTCTCAGTTTCTTCATCAGAAAGATGGGTAATAGTATCTCATCAGATTTTTAGTACAGTTAACATAATGTAAAGTGTTTACTTTAGTGCCTGATATATCATTAGGGCTCAACAATGGGTAGCCATTATCATTAAGGTCTCTGCCAAGAATTGCAAAAAGGCACTTGACATCATTAACATGCAAATGGAAAAACTGTGAAACATGTTATATCAAGTCGTTGGAATGTTGTATTATTTTAGATATTTCTATCTGACAGTTCAAGGTATTCAGAGGAAGGATTCTGCATTTCATCTTTATAGATGACAATCTTCACTCTAACACTTTCTTAGCTAAGTGTTGTAAAATCTTGGAAGGCCAGCCTCCTGAATCACACTAATTTAACTGCCACTTTCATGTACATGGAAGCTTTATAAAAGTTCTCATTTCTACTTTCTAGTTATATTTAAAGCATAAGTCAGAATAAAAAAATCTGATATGTCCTAAAAGGTATTAAAACAATGTAAATATTACATGCAACACACAGAATAAGATTATTAAAAAACTCAATCTGCTATTATATATAGTGGATCTCTGCATTTTAAGTAGCACCCTAGAGAGGCGCACACAACACCCACTCTATCTGAACCTCACTTCCCCATGATCTGGGTAATCCTGTTTGTTATACCTGGGAGTCAACTATCTTTAAACAATATAGAGACTTTGATATCTATGACAGAATTTGATATCTAAAATATCTTAGATAGGATTGTACTAACATATAAATAGTAATATTAATGCAAGTTCACTGCTTTTGATTCAAATAGACTATATAAAACATACAAAAAGAATAGAAACATTGAATAAATCTTTATATACTGCTAATTTCATTTATTCATTAACATAAGTCTATATTAATACAGATTAACACAGGCACAGTTTAAAACAGAAAAAGATATACAGAATATATTTGCAAGATGATGATATTTTGACAATCCATTCTCTTATCCAGTGACCACCTTAATCTCTGTGCATTTCATTCACAGTGAATCTAAATCCCTTCCCTTCACATTTTGAGTGTCAGGATTTGTCACTCGTCCCATAAACAAAAATGAACCTAGGAAAGGAAAAAAAAAAAACTTTACAAATTTCAGGAGAAACAAATTTTGGTAATAACAAGTTTTTCTTAATATTTTAACAAATCATGTAGCCTTTGTTCTCTATAAGATAAATAAGCAATGTCTAACAGCAAAGCCCTCTCCTTTGTCTGAAACACATAATTATATCATCATTAATAATTTTATGGAAATTTCTAAAGTAAATTAACACCCATGACAGCTTGACATGAAAAATGCATGAATCCTGTTTTTCATACAGGAAAGCAAAAATGAGATGACCGAACAGTGTTCTTCTAAATATAGACACTCAGTCAGGCAAACACAGCATAATAAAATAATGATGAGCATGGTAGAGTTTTAAATTTGAGGCATTAGCGCTTATCTTCTTGTGCATGTAACATAAGCCCTTAGGTTTAAAAGTACAGCTTCTCAGATCTTCAGCTCTGAAGCACAGCTCACTGCTAAAGACAATATTTTTATATCTCTAGTGCTTTCAAAACCTCATGGAGGTGGCATAGTATCCAGCATAAATGCAAACACCTATTTCCAGCCATCCTGTGTTTGCAAGTGAAAAAGAACTAAAAACTGGAGGACAAAGCTGAAACAAATGATGTGCCAAAATCCATTCACCTTTCTTTTCTACTAGGGTAAGGCAAATGGTGTGAATGGATCCATGTCGATTGTTACTTTACGTTCCTTACAGTCATATGTAATAAAGGATAATTTCAAAAGTGATAAAATAAGTCTTACATAAATTTAAAGCTGATTGAAAGTACATTTAAATGTCTTTGGAATAATAGTGAGAGAGAGCCCCTTTTCACTCTTTACTGTTCAGTCCAAACACTGACACCCTTAGGAGAACCCAAAACATGAAAATAGACAAAATCCCCAGCAGAAATTTTCTTCTTTTTATGAGTAATTATAATTCATAACACCTTCAAAAATTATAATCATTAGTAATTAAAAAAAATCTCAAAATAGTTCTGCAATAATAAAGAAAACTAATACTTGTATTTTTCAGGTAGATAGGGATGCATAATTAACTTTTCCCAGGATATTTTGTCGCAATAGGAATCATCAGTGATTCTTGTATCTTTATGATTCTATAGCATATCCAGATTAATTCTTCAGGAAATTTTAAAGTAACTTTTATAGAAATTCATAACTGAAGATATTGTTTAAAATTTTAAACACTCAGAAGTGTAAGAAGCCCCTTATCTCAGCCTTTTCAATCTGTTTCTTTGAGCAAGGAGAACCACATTTGGAATTAAGTTTTCAGGCAGTCACCCATCTACTCACTACTAAATCAGAAAGATTAATGGAATCTCTTTTGACATAATAGCTATGCATTTAGAGACAGGATGAAGCAGAAATCATTAATGTTTCCATTTTTCTCTTCATGCCCATTCTTAAAGAGGTGTCCCAATTTTGATTATCATATTAATACAACATCTACATAAGACAGAAACAACTTGTGCCTCCTGATATTAAAATACAATAGCATAAATAATGCTAATGGCATAAAATAAAAGAATTCTTCATAAATACCATGCAGTCTTTTTCTCCCTTCAATTCAAGATCTGAAAGAATTCTAACCAGTGTAATACTGTCAGTTTCAAAATCATAATTCACTACTTTCTCAGAAATGACACATTTCATATAGCATGTTTCACAATTCCTTTCTGAAAGTCTCTAAAACTGTCCTATATCCTCAGCCTCTCAGCCTAAAAGAATAAAAAAAAAATTCTTTATTTCCCTGGATGTTCAGCTTCGTAAGAGCTTTGAAAGAGTATACTAAAATATAAAACTAACCAGATAGAAAGATACAAATAATGTATGGATTTTGCACAAGAGGACTGTTTGACTCAAAACAATGTTTAAATCTAAATAAAATTTGGTTGTACTAAGTCTAAAATCATTCATTCTCATACTTCTGAAATGGTTAAATGAATATATTTTGTGTTGGAGCATTAGTAATCTACTATGTTATGCAAAATCATCATTTTTGTTAATCTAAATAATTTTTAGTTCACTTGTGAGAGAAAAATAAATAAATCTCTGAATGTGTATTGTCTTAAAATAATAGCCCATTCTACATTTTACATGGCAACAATTTACAGCGCCAATAAATGAGTCGCCATTTATTTTAAATAATACTTTAAGGGAGGAACCCCAGTTTAGAAAGTTTCATTACAATTAAGATCATAAAACAGTAGAAATTGCCATAAGGTCTGAAGCCCTATCACAAATAAATAAATAAGTATTTTATTTTGGGTTTTGAATGTCACTGCCGTTTAACTGATGGCTATTTCATGGCCTTAGTCATCAGCTTAGAAAATAGAGGGTGAACATCATTATTCTAAATGCCATTATTTCCTTGTTCATCGATGCTCAATGTAGCTTCATTTCATTTTGTTCTCCATACTCAATAATTACATACTAATTGTAAAAAGTTAGAGTTACCCAAAGGTCAAAGGTGTATGGATCAAATGACATACTCGGAATATCTTTGAACACTGACACGTCTACTACTGGAATTGCAGTTGTGCTCATGCAGTTTCAGCAAACCTAAAACTGTTCCACTGTTCCCAAGGTAAAGCCTTCAGAAAGGTCACTCAACATTAGTTTCATGGAGTCTAAAAATAAGAGACTGAGCCCGGCTGGCATGACTCAATGGTTGATCATCAACCTATGAACCAGGAGGTCACAGTTCGATTCTTGGTCAGGGCACATGCCCAGGTTGTAGGCTTAATCCCCATTAGGGGTGTGCAGGAGGCAGCCAATCAATGATTCTCTCTCATTATTGATGTTTCTATCTCTTTCTCTCTCCCTTCCTCTCTGAAATCAATAAAAAACAATTTTTTTAAAAGAAGAGACTGGCATATCCTTTAAAGGACCAGTAACATCAGAATCCCTAACAGATTTAGTTAATCTAGCAGATTTAGATTCTGAAATTAAATGTTTCCTGTCCATGTAAAGCAATTTATACAGAGAAATATTTTTCATTTTCCTCTCTTTATTCGGTTATTCACTCAATTATATTTATTGATTTGTTCATACTTTATACTTGTGTGCCAGGCACAGTGCTATAGGCTTCATATGTCCTCTTATTTAACATTATGAGATGAGTACTAATATTATGTTCATCTATATATATAAAAGCCAAGCGATTGGAACAGTGGAACAACTGCAATGACCAGAATGACCAGTTGTTATGACATGCTGCGGCGGACAACCGGCCTGATGGGGGCCCCAATCGGTCCCCCCCAACCTCCTGAAGCCCCTTCACCTGACCAGCCCTGGCCTTGATTGGCCCCACCCCACCCCACCCCACCCCAATCTGGGGCCGGTCAACCGGATCCCACCCATGCACGAATTCTTGCATGGGGCCTCTAGTATAGCAGATAAGAAAAATAGGACCTAGAAAGTATAAGTGATTGTGTTACAACTATTAGTTAACTGAGCTGGGACTTGAGCCCAGGTCTGATACCCAAATTCATACTCTCAATCTCTAGGGACAGTGATATTGTGTGCAGGGCACTCTGCCAAATACTGGGCTGGATACAGGAATGAATAAACAATGATTTCTGCTCTTTTCTGGTTTATGACCTTCACATGGACTGGAGTCCCAACTATAAATAAATGTAAAGAAAATTCCCTCACTGTATCATACTCTTGACCTCTCCTTTTCAAGAGAAAGTACAGAAACATCTACCCAGACAATCTGCATGTTCATATGCTGACATTGTGTCAAATACCAATCCAATCCTCTACTATCACCTCTACCTTTTTCACCTAACTGCATTATCTACCAAAGGACCAAATTAGAGATTTGGAATTATGTTTGACCCCTCCCACCCACTCAGAACCTATACCTAGTCTCACTTATTTTTTTGTAATCTACCTCTGAAACTTTTCACAACTCTGCAACTCCTGATTTCTACTATTTTAACACCTTAGAGAGTTGATTTCCAAGAAAAACAGATCCTAGTCCCTCTCTGCCACTTAGACAAATTACATAACTTCTGTTCAAGCTACTATGTCTTTATTAGTTAAATATATAACCTATTGGAATGATGAGAGATTTAGAAATATATATTTTAAATGGTTAGCACATATAACAGCTATGTTGGCAGTTATTATTACCATTGCCCTATTTTTAAGCCCTTGAGATCTCATAAAATAGAATGTCTGGTGCTCAACAGATATCCATTGAAAGAATAAGTGTTTCAGGTATGTACATTACAATTGGTATCTAGGAATATGTCCATTTAACCTAAGTAGTTCCCCCAGGAAATTCTCAAAAAGGTACCTGTTGGGATATTCTTCATAATAAACAGAAATGGATGATTTGCTATAAATTGGTTCGGAGCCAGGCTCATGATCACAGGGATTTGTACTCCTACAAAACAGAGACAATAGTTACTTAGATGTTCACATTAAAAGATCAGTAAAGAAACTTTTAAAAAGCAGTAAAGAAAATATATCCATAATACTTTATGTCCTAGTAGACAGGAAAGGTTATCTTGTTTGAGGAGTTAACATGTGGAAAAATTACCATTTTCTAAATGCAGAGAAGTTTGAAATAAATTTAAAAGCCAAAGAGCAGAAGAATAAATATTGGATCATTCAGGGACTAATTCTAACTTCACATTTATGCTCAACGAAGAAGAAATCCAGATACTAGATTCAATTTAGTGAAAGCAGTTGAAATATTTCATCTTTAAATGGTAATTTTCTGCTCAGTTTTTATTTACATTATATGATTTATTCTTATAAGGTTTCAAGTCTAATTCCTGTGCAGATATGTTTGCACTTTATTTCTATTCTTCAGGCTTGTGTAATCACATCTGAATTTAATTTTTTTTAACTTACCTTCCCAAAATTATTCTGTGAGCTAGGAGGATTTGTGCTGTCGTGTGTAGGGGGGTTTTATTATGAGATTAGAAGCAGAGATTTGCTGCCTTAACAATTATTTACTATGATAATTTATACCATGCTGTTCTATTGTATCATTTGTCAATGTTTAGAATGAGTGAATTTGAGTGATTGAATTTTTTCTTTATAGATTAAATATGTCTACACTCAATTCAGATGTTTCCTTTACTAATAATACAAAGACTTTGTATAATTTTTAGACCTATGAAAATATCATTTTAAAAATATATACCATGTCTTTAGAATTGAAAAAAAAATTGTACACAAAAAAAACAACCCATAATGTTCCTCTTCATTCTTTGTTTGGGATGTGCAAATTAAACTGACAAAAACAGAGTAACAGAAGGCATAGTTTATTTTTTTATCCACATAGGAATGTTACAGAAAATAAGTAAATACTCAAAAAAGTGGCTAGGCTTGAGTGCTACCATACTTACAAAGGGTGGTAAATTGTGGGGAAGTGAATAGACAAAGGAAAAAAGGTTTGGACTTCTAGGGGTGGTAAATTGTGAAAAGATAAATATATGGAGGAAATTAATGGCAGATAATGGTTATTCAGTAAGGCTTGTTATATAGACTCATTTTACTGCCAATTTCCATCTCCTATGATAAAGGTGCAATTTGTGGCCTGCTCTTAGGCAGATTAGAGCATGTAGAAAGCTTTTTTGGTATCCCTTGTTTCTCAGTTGCCTTCAGTTCAAAATAACATTTCTGCCAAAGTAGAATGTTTTGGGGTGGCATATTTTGATCCCCTTCACAATAAAACATAAACTTAGCAACATGAAATTCATAGTGCTGCCCTATCTGGATGATCAGAGCTCTGTTGTCCAAATTACCAAGGAATACAGACCCATGTCTGAATTAAAGCAGTGATTCCCAAAGTGGGCGCTACCGCTCCCTGGTGGGCGCTGCAGCGATCCAGGGGGTCGGTGATGGCCACAGGTGGATTTGTTTTAACTTTTTTTTGAATTACCTTTCTATTCTGAGTTCAATAAATAGTTTCATAATTTCAAACTTCAATGTTTCTAATTTACACCTTTCTTTACTATATTTTACGAAAAAGGTAGAAACATTAATACATATATCTTTCTGTTTAATTGCCATTAAAATTTTTTAAAAAATTAATTTCCAGGGGGCGCTGAGTAATATTTTTTCTGGAAAGGGGGCGGTAGGCCAAATAAGTTTGGGAACCACTGAATTAAAGAGATAATCAGAAAAGCACAGTAGTATGACTTCCATTCTCATGGATCAATACTCAAGCTTCTTTGTTCTTAAGCAACCTCTGAGCAGATGCCTGGAAGTTAACATACTCCTGATGACTGTTCTGAGGTAAAACACATTAGGGTTACTGCTGATCCCCAGGTGATTGTTACAGTCTCTTAGAGAACTCTAGACTTAAAGTGAGAGCCAGTGGACAATAGCAGAGAGCGTTCTGAGCATGAAGTTAGGAAATTGATTCAGTTCAAACTCTGCTGTAAATTGATAGTCTGACCTCAGGCAAGCCACTTCACATTGTTGGGCCTGTTTTCCACCAATATAATGAAAGGGTTAGGTAACGATCTATAATAACTCTTTTGGTTCTATGTAAAAGCAGCTGCAAAATGTGTCTACATGGAGAGTAACTTCATCCCAATGCAAGCTTTTGATTTTTCCAAGAAGTGAAATATTATATCCCCTCCAATGTAAGTTCCTTGAATACAGTAATACAAAATCCTTCAGGAGATGACAAAGTGAGAGTGCAGTATGTCACACCCAGATGTCAAAACCTGTTGATACTACATTACAAATTATTTAAGAAATTCATATCTATCTATCTATCTATATCTATATCTATATCTATATCTATATCTATATCTATATCTATATCATCTATATCTATATCTATATCTATATCTATATCTATATCTATATCTATATCTATCTATCTATATGAATACTAAAGGCCCGGTGCACAAATTTGTGCACCAGTGGGGTCCTTGGCCTGTGGAATTGGGCCAAAACTGACTCTCCGACATCCCCTGAGGGGTCCCAGATTGCGAGAGGATGCATATGAGGCCAAGGGACTCCACTGGTACACAATCAGGGGCAGGGAGGGACATGGGAGGTTGGCCAGCTGGAAAGGGACCATAGGAGGGCTCCAGTGTGTGTCTGGCCCAGCTCACTCAGTTGGCCAGACCCCAGCAGCAAGCTAACCTACTCGTCCGAGCATCTGCCCCCTGGTGGTCAGTACATGTCATAGTGATTGCTCGACCAGTTGACTGTCTGCCCCCTGGTGGTCAGTACATGTCATAGTGACTGGTCGACCAGTTGACTGTCTGCCCCCTGATGGTCAGTACATGTCATAGTGACTGGCTGACCAGTTGACTGTCTGCCCCCTGGTGGTCAGTGCACATCGTAGCAAGCAGTTGAGTGGCCTTAGCATATCATTAGCATATTATGCTTTGATTGGTTGAACGGACAACCAAATGACCAGACACTTAGCATATTAGGCTTTTATTATCCTACTAGAGGCCCAATGCGTGAAAATTCATGCAAGAGTAGGTCTTCCCCCAGCTGCCAGCACCGGCTTCCCTCAGGCACCCAGGCCCTGGGCTTCCCTCCTCTGGCCGCCTGAAGGCACCCAGGACCCAGCTGACTTCCCTCCAGCACCAGCTTCGTCAGGAAGGACGTCCAGAATGAAGTCCAGAAGATGTCTGGTCTAATTAGCATATTACCCTTTTATTATTATAGATATGCAAATCAGCCAAATGGCGGAATGACCAGTTGGCAGGGGGCGTGGCCAGTGAGCAGGTGGTGCCAGGCTAGCCAAGGCACATGCCAGCAGGCAGAGGGAGGGAACGGCTATGGGGGTGTGGTGAAGGGGTGATGGGAGGGGCAGGCACCATCCCCTGATCGGCCCATCTGGTCGCCTCCTGCAGAGGGAGGCTGGGGGGCAATGGTAGGGTGATGGGGCAGCACCATCTCCTGATTGCCTGTCTGGTCACCCCCTGCAGAGGGAGGCTGGGCAGCAGCAGTGGGGTGATGGGGGTGGTGCCGTCCCCTGATTGGCTGACCCAGTTGCCTCCCAGAGAGGGAGCAGGCCTAAGCTGCCAGTAGGACATCCCCTGAGGACTTCTGGACTGTTAGAAGGCACAGGCCTGGCTGAGGAACCCTCCCAGTGCACGAATTTTCATGCACGGGGCCTCTAGTATACAGAAGGATATATATAAACTTGTAAAAATTTGACAATGTGGCAGTTTAGATAATACATATCTTTTATATATTGGTTAGAACCCAAATAGTCAAAAAAATTAAAATAGACATATGAGGGACTTGTTAAAGTTGCTTTTTTCATTTCTAATTGGATTTAAGGTTTTTTTCCTTATTATTTTTAAGTATCTCTTATATACATCATAGTTACTATTCAATCTTCCATTTGTTCAAAGAAATATATCACAGAGGAGTGGTTTTCAAACTGTAATGTGCACACAAATCACCTGGAGACCTTGCATTTTTCTGATTCAGTAGGCCTGAACTTGGCTTGAGGTTCTTTTTAAAAAAATATATATATTGTATTGATTTCAGAAAGAAAGGGAGAGAGGAAGAGAGATAGAAATATCAATGATGAGAGAGAATCGTGCCCTCCACCGGGGATCAAGCCTGGGTATGTGCCCTGACCGGGAATCAAACTGTGACCTCCTAGTTCATAGGTCTATGCTCAACCATTGAGCCATGCCAACCGGGTAGGCCTGAGGCTCTTAACAAGCTCTTCATTCTAACAAATTCACTCAGTACATGT